>NC_085844.1:3176518-3464018 GCF_035594765.1 Anolis carolinensis | reverse complement strand
TATGAGGCTGGATGGCCATCTCTCAGGAGGGCTTGGGTTGTGTCTATCTGTCTGGCAGGTTGGACTGGATGACCTTTGGGGACCCCTATCCAAGTCTAGGATGCTATGAGGCTGGATGGCCATCTATCAGGAGGGCTTGGGTTGTGTCTATCTGTCTAGAAGGTTGGACTGGATGACCTTTGGGGACCCCTATCCAAGTCTAGGATGCTATGAGGCTGGATGGCCATCTATCAGGAGGGCTTGGGTTGTGTCTATATGTCTGGCAGGTTGGACTGGATGCCCTTTGGGGACCCCTATCCAAGTCTAGGATGCTATGAGGTTGGATGGCCATCTGTCAGGAGGGCTTGGGTTGTGTCGATCTGTCTGGCAGGTTGGACTGGATGACCTTTGGGGACCCCTATCCAAGTCTAGGATGCTAGGAGGTTGGATGGCCATCTGTCAGGAGGGCTTGGGTTGTGTCTATATGTCTGGCAGGTTGGACTGGATGACCTTTGGGGACCCCTATCCAAGTCTAGGATGCTAGGAGGTTGGATGGCCATCTGTCAGGAGGGCTTGGGTTGTGTCTATATGTCTGGCAGGTTGGACTGGATGACCTTTGGGGACCCCTATCCAAGTCTAGGATGCTAGGAGGTTGGATGGCCATCTGTCAGGAGGGCTTGGGTTGTGCCTATATGTCTGGCAGGTTGGACTGGATGCCCTTTGGGGACCCCTATCCAAGTCTAGGATGCTATGAGGTTGGATGGCCATCTGTCAGGAGGGCTTGGGTTGTGTCTATATGTCTGGCAGGTTGGACTGGATGACCTTTGGGGACCCCTATCCAAGTCTAGGATGCTATGAGGTTGGATGGCCATCTGTCAGGAGGGCTTGGGTTGTGTCTATATGTCTGGCAGGTTGGACTGGATGACCTTTGGGGACCCCTATCCAAGTCTAGGATGCTATGAGGCTGGATGGCCATCTGTCAGGAGGGCTTGGGTTGTGTCTATCTGTCTAGAAGGTTGGACTGGATGACCTTTGGGGACCCCTATCCAAGTCTAGGATGCTATGAGGTTGGATGGCCATCTGTCAGGAGGGCTTGGGTTGTGTCTATCTGTCTAGAAGGTTGGACTGGATGACCTTTGGGGACCCCTATCCAAGTCTAGGATGCTATGAGGCTGGATGGCCATCTGTCAGGAGGGCTTGGGTTGTGTCTATATGTCTGGCAGGTTGGACTGGATGACCTTTGGGGACCCCTATCCAAGTCTAGGATGCTATGAGGCTGGATGGCCATCTGTCAGGAGGGCTTGGGTTGTGTCTATATGTCTGGCAGGTTGGACTGGATGACCTTTGGGGACCCCTATCCAAGTCTAGGATGCTATGAGGCTGGATGGCCATCTGTCAGGAGGGCTTGGGTTGTGTCTATATGTCTGGCAGGTTGGACTGGATGACCTTTGGGGACCCCTATCCAAGTCTAGGATGCTATGAGGCTGGATGGCCATCTGTCAGGAGGGCTTGGGTTGTGTCTATATGTCTGGCAGGTTGGACTGGATGACCTTTGGGGACCCCTATCCAAGTCTAGGATGCTATGAGGCTGGATGGCCATCTGTCAGGAGGGCTTGGGTTGTGTCTATATGTCTGGCAGGTTGGACTGGATGACCTTTGGGGACCCCTATCCAAGTCTAGGATGCTATGAGGCTGGATGGCCATCTGTCAGGAGGGCTTGGGTTGTGTCGATCTGTCTGGCAGGTTGGACTGGATGACCTTTGGGGACCCCTATCCAAGTCTAGGATGCTATGAGGCTGGATGGCCATCTGTCAGGAGGGCTTGGGTTGTGCCTATCTGTCTAGAAGGTTGGACTGGATGACCTTTGGGGACCCCTATCCAAGTCTAGGATGCTATGAGGCTGGATGGCCATCTGTC
Organism: Anolis carolinensis; assembly: GCF_035594765.1. Taxonomy (NCBI): domain Eukaryota; kingdom Metazoa; phylum Chordata; class Lepidosauria; order Squamata; family Anolidae; genus Anolis; species Anolis carolinensis. The sequence continues at coordinate 3,462,122 of NC_085844.1, read as the reverse complement.
AGGAGGGCTTGGGTTGTGCCTATCTGTCTAGAAGGTTGGACTGGATGACCTTTGGGGACCCCTATCCAAGTCTAGGATGCTATGAGGCTGGATGGCCATCTGTCAGGAGGGCTTGGGTTGTGCCTATCTGTCTAGAAGGTTGGACTGGATGACCTTTGGGGACCCCTATCCAAGTCTAGGATACTATGAGGCTGGATGGCCATCTGTCAGGAGGGCTTGGGTTGTGCCTATCTGTCTAGAAGGTTGGACTGGATGACCTTTGGGGACCCCTATCCAAGTCTCGGATGCAATGAGACTGGATGGCCATCTGTCAGGAGGGCTTGGGTTGTGTCTATCTGTCTGGCAGGTTGGACTGGATGCCCTTTGGGGACCCCTATCCAAGTCTAGGATGCTATGAGGCTGGATGGCCATCTGTCAGGAGGGCTTGGATTGTGTCGATCTGTCTGGCAGGTTGGACTGGATGCCCTTTGGGGACCCCTATCCAAGTCTAGGATGCTATGAGGCTGGATGGCCATCTGTCAGGAGGGCTTGGATTGTGTCTATATGTCTGGCAGGTTGGACTGGATGCCCTTTGGGGACCCCTATCCAAGTCTAGGATGCTATGAGGCTGGATGGCCATCTGTCAGGAGGGCTTGGATTGTGTCGATCTGTCTGGCAGGTTGGACTGGATGACCTTTGGGGACCCCTATCCAAGTCTAGGATGCTATGAGGCTGGATGGCCATCTGTCAGGAGGGCTTGGATTGTGTCTATATGTCTGGCAGGTTGGACTGGATGCCCTTTGGGGACCCCTATCCAAGTCTAGGATGCTATGAGGCTGGATGGCCATCTGTCAGGAGGGCTTGGATTGTGTCGATCTGTCTGGCAGGTTGGACTGGATGACCTTTGGGGACCCCTATCCAAGTCTAGGATGCTATGAGGCTGGATGGCCATCTGTCAGGAGGGCTTGGATTGTGTCTATATGTCCGGCAGGTTGGACTGGATGACCTTTGGGGACCCCTATCCAAGTCTTGGATTCTATGAGTCCGGATGGCCATATGAGGAGCTTGGGGTGTTTATTTTGCTTGTAGGAAAGAAGGCTGAAATAAGTAAATATTTGAAAGAATGTCCTATTGAGAAGAATGGAGTGAGCTTGTTTCTGATGTCCTGGAGACTAGGACAACAAAACACAATGGATTTACTATGGGAAAAGAAATTCAATTTCAACATTAGGAAGAACTAATTAACAGTAAGAGCTGTTCAATAATAGAATATGGAGTTGAGTGGAGTCTATGGAGGTTTTCAAACAGAAGCTGTGTGGCCATCTGTCGGGAGGGCTTGGATTGTGTCTTCCTGCGGCTGGGAAGAATGGGGTTGTACTGGATGGCCTTTGGAGATCCCTTCCAACTTTAAGATTCTACGAAGCTGTGTTGTTATCCATTGGGAGAGCTTGGATTGTGTCTTTCTGCCTGGCCGAATGAGGTTGGACTAGATAGCCTTTGGGGGTCCCTTCCAACTCTTGGACTGTACACAATGCAGGTCAGAATTCCTCTTGACCAGATTAGGGCAGATGAGCGTCCAGCATTCGTGTGTTTTTTTAAAAATAGTTTTTATTGAATTTAAAATTTTCCATGCAATAATCCCTTTTATCACATAGCAGATCTATATCTATATCTATATATATAAAAGAGTGATGGCATCAGGGCAGCGGACAAAACAACAAAACTACAGGCCCCCCAACCTTGAAATTTGACAACACAACCTATCATCCACGGCTCTAGGTTGATACAACAAAAAGAAAAGAAAAATAAAGTCCTAATTAGAGGGAGAGGAATAATTGTTTTTATCCAATTGCTGCCAGTTTGAAGGCTAAGCTCCACCCACTTGGTCTCCTAGCAACCTACTCAGCCCAGGGGACAGGCACAGTTAGGCCTCACTTAGGCCTTTTCCACAGATTATCAGATTTTAACTGCATTATATGGCAGTGTAGACTCAAGGCCCTTCCAAACAGCTATATAACCCATTTAGAATCTTATATTATCTGCTTTGAACTGGATTATCTTGACTCCACACTGCCAGATAATTCACTACAGCTGTGTAGAAGGGGCCTCAGATAATCCAGTTCTAAACAGATAATATAAGATTATAAATATACAGTAGAGTCTCATCCAGTCCAACCCAATTCTGCCATGCAGGACACAATCCAAGCACTCCCAACAGATGGCCACCCAGCCTCTCAATACTACTACTACTACTACTACTACTACTACTACTACTAATAATAATAATAATAATAATAATAATAATAATAATAATAAGTGCAGGTGGTTCCGGTGGTGATGGGCACATTGGGTGCCGTGCCAAAAGATCTCAGCCGGCATTTGGAAACAATAGACATTGACAAAATTACGATCTGCCAACTGCAAAAGGCCACCCTGCTGAGATCTGCACGCATCATCCGAAAATACATCACACAGTCCTAGACACTTGGGAAGTGTTTGACTTGTGGTTTTGTGATACGAAATCCAGCATGTCTATCTTGTTTGCTGTGTCATACAACATCGTTGTGTCGATAATAATAATAATAATAATAATAATAATAATAATAATAATAATAATAACAACAACATCATACAATCCTAAGGTTTGGAGTGACCCCAAAGGAGCATCCAGATCAACTTCCTTCTACCATGCAGGAGGACACAATCCAAGCACTCCTGATAGATGGCCATCCAGCCTCTACATAATAATGATAATAATGAAGATGATAATAATAGAAGCATAGAATCCAAGAGTTTGGAGAGACCCCTAAGGGCCATCCAGCCCAACCCTTTCTACTATACAGCAGGACACAATCCAAGCATTCACAACACATGGACAACGTATAAATACTATACAATACTACACAGGGACATAGACCTCTATCACAGTACACAAACAACCAAATGCATACTAAACATAAAGACAACCATACAACAGACATTCAATACCACCACTACCTCAACAATTTCTCACCAACAACACCAGACAACGACACAGCAACGCGTGGCCGGGCACAGCTAGTATCTATAATAAAAAGTCAATGTTTGTATGTGGGTGGGTAATGTATGTATGCGGGTATGTGGCAGCTTTCTGACTGGCCACCACTTCCACAGGCCACTGAGACCACCAGAAATAACGGATCTGGCCCAAACTTGACACATTTAACCCCCACAAGGCACTTTATGGCCTGGTGCTGTTTGCGGGAGGATGGACCACAGATGATGGGATTTGCAGTACTTTCAAACACTTGAACTCCCACAGACTACTGCAATGCCCACCAATGATAGAAATGGACCAAACTTGGCACACAGAACTCCTGTCGACCCCTTTACGTCCTGATGTATATTGGGGCAGGATGGACCAAGGATGATGGAATTTGCAGTACCTTCCCTCACTTCTTGAGACCACAGCAACTGCCACAAATCACACAACTGAACCAAACCAGGCACACATATCCCAAATGACACACTTCACATGCTGCAGCAGTTTGACGGAGGATGGACCAAGGATTATGGGATTTGCAGTACCTTCCTTCACTTCTTGAGACCACAGCAACTGCCACAAATCACACAACTGAACCAAACCAGGCACACATATCCCAAATGACACACATCACATGCTGCAGCAGTTTGGCGGAGGCTGGACCAAGGATGATGGGATTTGCAGTACCTTCCCTCACTTCTTGAGACCACAGCAACTGCCACAAATCACACAACTGAACCAAACCTGGCACACATATCCCAAATGACACACTTCACATGCTGCAGCAGTTTGACGGAGGCTGGACCAAGGATTATGGGATTTGCAGTACCTTCCCTCACTTCTTGAGACCACAGCAACTGCCACAAATCACACAACTGAACCAAACCTGGCACACATATCCCAAATGACACACTTCACATGCTGCAGCAGTTTGACAGAGGCTGGACCAAGGATTATGGGATTTGCAGTACCTTCATCCAATTCACCTCCCACAAACCACTGTGATGCCCATGAATGACAAAACTGTATCAAACTTGACACGCAGGTGCAGGGTAGCCCACTTTACATCCTGGTGCAATTTGGGGGAAGAGGGACCGTGGATGATGGGACTTGCACTATCTTCACTCACTTCCTGGGACTACTGTGACCCCCACCAATGACTGATCAAGACCAAACTTGGCACATAGAGCCACCATGGCCCACTCTACATCTTGGTGAGGTTTGAAAGAGCTTGGACCTTGGATGATGGGACTTGCAGTATGTTCACTCACTTCCCGAGACCACTGTCACCCCCATCAATGTCTCATCAAGACCAAACTTCAAACACAGAACACCCAGGACTCACTCTACACCCAGGTGCAGTTTGGAGGACGATGGACCATGGACGATGGGACTTCCAATACCTTCACTCACTTCCTGAGAGCACCGCGACCCACACAAATGACTGATCAAGACCAAACATGGTACATGGAGCCCCCATGACCTACTCTACATACTGGCTCTGTTTGGAGAGGGGTGGACACTGGACGATGGGACTTGCATATGGGAGTTGGAGCTCAGCCGCACCCACTGAACCCACCTGACATTGGATATAGGCTACACTTGGAACACAGGCAAACAAGGCCTTTCTCAAATGACCCGGGCACTGCCGGGTCTCCAAGCTAGTATATAATATATCATACAATTCTTGCATTGTTCTTTTATATTATCTACTGTTGATTCATATCTACTATTATTTTAACATTTGTCCATCTACATCAGCATTAGTTTGACCCTCTCCACCAAACCACCATATGTCTTACGTCCATAGAAACCAGACAGTTTGACGGGACCCCAAGAGGCCATCTAGTCCAACCCTTTTCTTTCTTTTTTGTTCCTGGGTTATCAATATCATTTCCTGATTGATTATATCATAAAAAATATGGGAAACGTTTATTAAACTGGATAAACTTTATTTCTGCGGGAGGAACTTCATGCAACACATTCTGCTTTAGTTTCCCAACGAATATCTCATCATAGGGCATCAATCAATTTGACATAGTTTGTGCCAAAAAAATAAAACAAAGTTTCTGGAGTATAACATTTTTGTTCCTGGGTGACCAATGCCATTTCCTAATTGGTTCTATCATAGAAACACGAGAAAAGTTTATGAATCCGGACAGACTTTATTTCTGCGGGAGGAACTTTGTGCACCACATTTGGCTCTAGTTTTTCTATGAATTGGGTCTCAACAAATTCATCATCGTTTGCGGCACAAAAACAAAGTTTCTGGAAGTATAATATTTTTGTTCCTGGGTGATCAATGCCATTCCCTAATTGGTTCTATCATAAAAATACGGGAAAAGTTTATGAAAACTTTATTTCTGCGGGAGGAACTTTGTTCGGCACATTTTGCTCTAGTTTTTCTGAATCTCAACCCATTCGACGTTGTATTTGAACAACTACTTTGAAAGTAAGTGCAGCACAATAAAACAGGAAATAACACTTTCAAGCCAGGAACAGAACATTTTGCAAATTTGGATACATCGTACCGGTATTATTCTAACAGATTTCAAGTTATTCCAATCAAATATTATATTCCTTTTTTATATAGGTTTGGGGTGGACTAGATGACCTTTAGGGACCCTCTCCAACTCTAGGATTCTACTTGTTCCTGGGTTAACGATCTCATTTAGTATTTGGTTCTATCCTAGAAACATGGGGAAAGTTTATTAAACTGCACAAACTTTGTTTCTGCCAAAAGAAATTTGTTTGGCACATTTTCCTCTAGCTTTTCAATGAATTGAGTCGCAACCGATTCAGCATAGTTTCTGACACGAAAATGAAATTTCTGGTGCACAAGAACGACTTCCAAAGCAAGGACCGCACCATTAAACAGGAAATAACACTTTCAAACCACAAACAGAAAATTTTGCAAATTTGGATACATAATGTGATTCTAACAATTTTCAAGCTATTCCCATCAAATATTATATAAGACTGGATGGCCATCTGTTGGGAGGCCTTAGATTGTGTCTTCCTGCACGACAGAATAGGGTTGGGCTGGATGGCCTTTGGAGGTCCCTTCAAACTCTAGGATTCTATGAGGCTGTGTGGCCATCTGTCAGGAGTGCTTGGATCATCATGTGCAAATTTATTGTTTTTCCTAATTTGGAATTTTTTATTATAATGAGTATGTTGTCATCATTTTATACTTTTGATATTCACGAAGAAATTGTGGCCTTGAATATTTGCTATTTTGTATGTATGCTAACCGCCTTGAGTCCTTCTGGGGAGAGAGGGCAGTCTAGAAATAAATTATTATTATTATTATTATTATTATTATTATTATTATTATTATTTTGTATTATTATTATTATTATTATTATTATTGACACAAAGACATAATATGACACAGCAAACAAGATCTATATGTTGGATTTCTTATCATCATTATTATTATTATTTTGTGTTATTATTAATATTTTCCTGTTAATATGTATATTAACTGCCCTGAGTCCCTCTGGGGAGAGTGGGAAGTCTAGAAATAATAATAATAATAATAATTATTATTATTGACACAAAGACATAGTATGACACAGCAAACAAGATCTATATGCTGGATTTCTTCTTCTTATTATTATTATTTTGTATTATTATTATTATTATTATTATTATTATTATTTTCCTGTTAATATGTATATTAACTGCCCTGAGTCCCTCTGGGGAGAGAGGGGAGTCTAGAAATAAATTATTATTATTATTATTATTATTATTATTATTATTATTATTATTATTATTATTTTATTGTATGACACAGCAAACAAGATAGACATGCTGGATTTCGTTTCACAAATTATTATTATTATTATTGACACAAAGACATAATATGACACAGCAAACAAGATCTATATGCTGGATTTCTTATACAAGAAAACAGCAAACAAGAAAACCGCACTACAAACTACTTATACAAGAAAACTGCACTGCAAACTACTTATACAAGAAAACCGCACTACAAACTACTTATACAAGAAAACCGCACTACAAACTACTTATACAAGAAAACCGCACTGCAAACTACTTATACAAGAAAACCGCACTACAAACTACTTATACAAGAAAACCGCACTGCAAACTACTTATACAAGAAAACCGCACTACAAACTACTTATACAAGAAAACCGCACTACAAACTACTGGTGGTTAGGATTTGTGGGAGTTGCAGTCCAAAACACCTGGAGGGCCCAAGTTGGCCCTTGGCTTCTCTTTCTCATTGTGGTCACTTAATCCAAACAATTGAGACTAAAAATACTCCACTTGCACCCTTTGCACCTACGCTTGGAGTTTGACCCCATTGCCGCCAGCACACCTTTTGCACATCTTTTGCAAACGTTACCTTTCCGCACGGCACTGCGGCACATTGCACACGGTCCCGGGCGATATTTAACAAGGCGTCCACGGAGTCCCGGGCCAGAGAGCCGTCCCGTTCCGAAGACAACAGAGCCTTCATCTCCAACAGTGCCGGATCCGGATCCGTGCAGGTAGACGGAGAGGCGGAGAGGAGAAGCAGGAGGAGAACATTCACCGAGGCCACGACGAAGAAGGCCATGCCGGAGAAATGCCTTTGTTCAAACCAAGTGCAACAAAACTAAGTCTTGGAAATGATGTGTCCAAGTGTGGCGACTGACGGGGATCTTGAGTGTCTCGGCGTCTGCGCTGCGGTGATTGGCTCGTCCAGGTGAGACGGCCTCAGGTTAACCATTCCACAGGGACCCACCTGTCCAGCTCTGCAGATCCCTTGTCTTGATAAAGGAGAAGAGGAGGAGGAGAAAGGTGGATTGATTGTGTTGTGCCTCCGGAGCAAGCAAGCAAAGAAGCCAGCCAGCAAGCCACCCGCCTCTTGCTCAACCGGACCTGTGAGATCACTCTGGGCGTCTGCAAGGGATGCTCCGCTCTTGCTTCACCGGCTGACTGACGGAAGGGAGCCCTGGCAAGGCCACTCCTGCTTTGCGTGCCCACAAAGCCACGAAGGAGGAAGAATCCGGGGAGAAATAGGCGGCCTCAGAGACGCCTAGGCTTGGATAAGGGTCCCCAAAGGGCATCCAGTCCAACCCACCTGACGGATAGACACAATCCAAGCCCTCTTGGGTTGGACTAGATGCCCTTCAGGGATCCCTATCCAATTCAAGGATGTTATGAGGCTGGATCCAGACTCACAACATCCTAGACTTGGATAGGGGTCCCCAAAGGTCATCTACTCCAACCCACCAGACAGATAGATGGACACAATCCAAGCCCTCCCAACAAATAGCCATCCAGATTGATGACATCCTAGACTTAGAAGGGGTCTCCAAAGGTCATCCAGTCCAACCCACCAGATGGATAGACACAATCCAAGCCCTCTGGACAGATGGCCATACAGTTTCACAGCATCCTAGACTGCTTAAGGGTGCCCAAAGGGCATCCAGTCCAACCCACCTGACGGATAGACACAATCCAAGCCCTCTTGACAGAAAGGGGTTGGACGGGATGCCCTTCAGGGACCCCTATCCAATTCAAGGATGTTATGAGTCTGGATCCAGACTCATAACATCCTAGACTTGGATAGGGGTCTCCAAAGGTCATCTAGTTCAACCTGCCGGACAGATGGACACAATCCAAGCCCTCCTGACAATCCAGGCTCATAGCATCCTAGAATCAGATAGGGGTCTCCAAAGGTCATCCAGTCCAACCCACCAGATGGATAGACACAATCCAAGCCCTCCCGACAAAATAGCCATCCAGACTCATAGCATCCTAGAATTGGATAGGGGTCCCCAAAGGTCATCCAGTCCAACCCACCTGACGGATAGATACAATCCAAGCCCTCCCGACAACGAGCAAATCAGACTCATAACAACCTAGACTTGGATAGGGGTCCCCAAAGGTCATGTAGTCCAACCTGCTGGACAGATGGACACAATCCAAGCCCTCCTGACAATACAGGCTCATAGCATCCTAGAATCGGATAGGGGTCTCCAAAGGTCATCCAGTCCAACCCACCAGACAGATAGATGGACACAATCCAAGCCCTCCCAACAAATAGCCATCTAGACTCATAGAAGCCTAGACTTGGATAGGAGTTCCCAAAGGTCATCCAGTCCAAACCACCTGACGGATAGACACAATCCAAGCCCTCTTGGCAGAAAAGGGTTGGACTAGATGCTCTTTAGGGACCCTTATCCAATTCTAGGATGTGGTGAGTCTGGATCTGGACTCATAACATCCTAGACTTGAATAGGGGTCCCCAAAGGTCATCTAGTCCAACCCACCAGACAGATAGATGGACGCAATCCAAGCCCTCCCAACAAATAGCCATCTAGACTCATAACATCCTAGACTTAGAAGGGGTTCCCAAAGGTCATCTACTCCAACCCACCAGACAGATAGATGGACACAATCCAAGCCTTCCCAACAAATACCCATCCAGATTCATAGCATCCTAGACTTGGATAGGGGTCTCCAAAGGTCATCCAGTCCAACCCGCCTGACAGATAGATGGTCGCAATCCAAGCCCTCCCAACAAATAGCCATCTAGACTCATAACATCCTAGACTTAGAAGGGGTTCCCAAAGGTCATCTACTCCAACCCACCAGACAGATAGATGGACACAATCCAAGCCTTCCCAACAAATATCCATCCAGATTCATAGCATCCTAGACTTGGATCGGGGTCCCCAAAGGTCATCCAGTCCAACCTGCCAGACAGATAGATGGACGCAATCCAAGCCCTTCCAACAAATAGCCATCTAGACTAATAGAAGCCTAGACTTGGATAGGGGTCCCCAAAGGTCATCCAGTCCAACCCACCTGACGGATAGACACAATCCAAGCCCTCCCTACAAAGAGCAAATCAGACTCATAACAACCTAGACTTGGATAGGGGTCCCCAAAGGTCATCTAGTCCAACCTGCCGGATTGATAGACTCAATCCAAGCCCTCCTGACAGAAAAAGGTTGGACTGGATGCCCTCTAGGGACCTCTATTCAATTCTAGATCCAGACTCACAACATCCTGGAGTTGGATATGGGTCCCCAAAGGTCATCCAGTCCAACCTGCCAGACAGATAGATGGTCGCAATCCAAGCCCTCCCAACAAATAGCCACTCAGACTGATAACATCCTAGAGTTGGATACGGATCCGCAAAGGTCATCCAGTCCAACCTGCCAGTCAGATAGACACAATCCAAGCCTTCCAGACAGATAGCCATCCAGCCTCATAGCATCCTAGAATTGGATAGGGGTCCCCAAAGGTCATCCTGTCCAACCTGCCAGATTGATAGACTCAGTCCAAGCCCTCTTGACCGAAAGGGGTTGGACTGGATGCCCTTGAGGGACCCCTATCCAATTCTAGGATGCGTCTTGACTCATAACATCCTAGACTTGGATAGGGGTCCCCAAAGGTCATTCAGTCCAACCTGCCAGACAGATAGATACAATCCAAGCCCTCCCAACGAATAGCCATCCAGACTGATAACATCCTAGACTTAGAAGGGGTCTCCAGAGGTCATCCAGTCCAACCCACCAGACAGATAGACATAGTTCAAGCCTTCCTGACAGATGGCCGTCCAGACTCATAACATCCTAGAGTTGGTTAGGTGTCCCCAAAGGTCATCCAGTCCAACCCACTTGATGGACAGACGCAATCCAAGCCCTCTTGGCAGAAAGGGGTTGGACTGGATGCTCTTTAGGGATTCCTATCCAATTCTAGGATGCTATGAGTCTGGATCCAGATGCATAACATCCTAGACTTGGATAGGGGTCTCCAAAGTGTGATCGAGGTGACCACCCCCCCCCCCCCCAGGGCTTTGTAAAAGATAGTTCAAAAATCAAGACTTTATGTTCTATATTCCATATATTTATAGTAGAAGGTGATTGAGACTTTTTACTGGAGTTTACTGTGGATTATCCCTGCACTCTGAGGCAAGAGATAACAACTTCATGAAGTGTAAAATCATGCTGCTAAAACTCCACTTTTATGAATTCTCCCTTATTTCCATGAAATCTATCTATCTGCCTATATGTATTTGTACTCTTTGGGATCCCCGGAAAATATGTATTTTTCCCAGCATGGTTTATATTCCAACTTTATTTTATTTTTCATTTTATTTCATATAATTGTCAAATCATGAAATCAAATAGGAAATATTTTGAACTCAACATGAACCCCAGATCCTATGACCCAGGCTTCCCTTCCCAAAAACAAAAGGATAATCCGCCACCGCTTAACCCAATCAAATTCAGATTGCATGGACAATATAGGGCCTGAGTCGCCGAATTCCTAAAGGTGATTCGCCCCCAAGGCAAACATTGTCATATCTCCTCCTAAAGGAAATCCAGGACACCTCAGGAAGGCGCCCTGCAGAGTTTGTCAATTATGGCCCATCACCACCCCAAGGCATATCTAAAATCTGTATACGTGACAGGAACCCTTGATTGCTGTCATTAATCCCTTTAGAAATCGGTCTAGCAGGAATTAATCCGATATTTCCTGCCCTGTCACTTCATTGTTTCAATAACTCCCGCCTTCTCCTTCCTGATTGGCTCGAGTGGGGACAAAAAGCAGCTCCCTATTGGGCCAACGGAGCAAGGCAGGAAACGAAAGCCCGCCTCGTTCAACCTTCTAGCCTATCCGCGATCAGATGGGCAGGGGAGCGGGGCGGGAAATTCAAAGGGCTGTCAGACTGAAATTTTGTATAAATATGGCTGTATTTTGATTATATGGTACCCTAGTAGACTGAATGATCGCTACTAGAGTCCTCTTCAGCTGAATCGCTCAATAAAGACTCCTTGGCGGATTTTCCTTCAACTTTGGCGGACCTTCTTCATTTCGGCTTCAGGTTGTATTGCGGCTCATATTTTCCTATTGGCTCCGCCAAGGTCCGTTCTCTCAGGACCGGATCGGGACTCTCCTTAAGGGCCCGATCCCCTAAAGCGCGGTCGACAACAAAAGGTCATCTAGTCCAACCTGCCAGACAGATGGACACAATCCAAGCCCTCCCAACAAATAGCCATCCAGACTCATAGCATCCTAGAGTTATATTGGGGTCCCCAAAGGTCATCCAGTCCACCCCAATTGTGTCAGAAAGCAAGATACAATTCGAGACTTCCCAAAAGATGGCCATCCAGCCCCATAGAAGCCTACAGTTGCATAGAGTCCTTCAAAGGCCATCCAGTCCAACCCCCTTCTGCCAGATAGGCACAATTCAAGCCCTCCCAACAGATGGCCATTCAGCCTCATACTAGCCTAGTGTTGATAGGGAGTCCCCCAAAGGCCATCCAGTCGATCCCAATTCTGTCAAGCAGCAAGACACAATCTGAACCCTCCCAATAGAAGGTCACCCAGCCTAATAGAATGCTAGTTTGAAGGGGTCCCCAAAGGGCATCCAGTCCACTCCCGTTCTGCCAAGCAGCACAACACATTCCAAGCCTTCCTGACAGATGGCCATCTAGACTCATAGAATTCTCAGTTACCTATTGCTGCCATGGCTCGATGATATGGAATCATGGGAGTTGTAGTTTGGTGAGGCAAGGCTGACGACCTGGTAAAACTACAACTCCCAGCATTCCATAGCACCCTAAGAGTTTTAATATTACATATTGCTGCCATGGCTCGATGATATGGAATCATGGGAGTTGTAGTTTGGTGAGGCAAGGCTGATGACCTGGTAAAACTACAACTCCCAGCATTCCATAGCACCCTAAGAGTTTTAATATTACATATTACTGCCATGGCTCGATGATATGGAATCATGGGAGTTGTAGTTTGGTGAGGCAAGGCTGGTGACCTGGTAAAACTACAACTCCCAGCATTCCATAGCACTGTAAGAGTTTTAATATTACATATTACTGCCATGGCTCGATGATATGGAATCATGGGAGTTGTAGTTTGGTGAGGCAAGGCTGGCGACCTGGTAAAACTACAACTCCCAGCATTCCATGCACCCTAAGAGTTTTAATATTACATATTACTGCCATGGCTCGATGATATGGAATCATGGGAGTTGTAGTTTGGTGAGGCAAGGCTGGCGACCTGGTAAAACTACAACTCCCAGCATTCCATGCACCCTAAGAGTTTTAATATTACATATTGCTGCCATGGCTCGATGATATGGAATCATGGGAGTTGTAGTTTGGTGAGGCAAGGCTGATGACCTGGTAAAACTACAACTCCCAGCATTCCATAGCACCCTAAGAGTTTTAATATTACATATTACTGCCATGGCTCGATGATATGGAATCATGGGAGTTGTAGTTTGGTGAGGCAAGGCTGGTGACCTGGTAAAACTACAACTCCCAGCATTCCATAGCACTGTAAGAGTTTTAATATTACATATTACTGCCATGGCTCAATGATATGGAATCATGGGAGTTGTAGTTTGGTGAGGCAAGGCTGGCGACCTGGTAAAACTACAACTCCCAGCATTCCATGCACCCTAAGAGTTTTAATATTACATATTACTGCCATGGCTCGATGATATGGAATCATGGGAGTTGTAGTTTGGTGAGGCAAGGCTGGCGACCTGGTAAAACTACAACTCCCAGCATTCCATAGCATTGAATTATGGCACTCAGGTCCCTTCTACACTGCCATATAAAATCCAGATCATAGGCTTTGAGCTGGATTATATGGCAGTGTAGACTCATATAATCCAGTTCAAAGCAGGTCGATTATCCGATTGGATATAATCTGGATTATATGACAGTGTAGATCCAGTCTGTGGGCCCTTCTAGGCAGGCCTATATATCCCAGGATCCGATCCCGGGTTTTCTGTTTTCTAGCCGTGCGGACTGATATAATCCAGTTTAAAAACCTGGGATCCGATCCTGGGATATAAGGCCTGTCTGGAAGGGGACTATATTGAACTGGAGTCCTGGGAGTTGTAGTTTCCCAAGGTCTTTGCCCACCATCCTATAGCACTTGAGCTATAGTTAAAGTGGTATCAAACTGCATTAACATTTCAGTGCGGATGGAGTCCTGGGAGTTGTAGTTTCCCAAGGTCTTTAGCTTTTTGTACCTGTTGACATTTATTTATTCATTTACTACATTTATTTAATACGTTTATATCCCGCCCTTCTCACCCCGAAGGGGACTCAGAGCGGCTTACAAATTAAATTTACATACCATATTATATTATTAGCATAGCACAATACTGGCAATAAATTACCATATTGTACTATATCTATATATTGTAATATTATTAATAATATTACATGTCATATATAATTTATAATTAATAATATTATATTGTATTATTAGTATTATATTGTATTATAAAATAATATTATTAATATTATGTGCATATACAATATATTACAATATTATATATTATTGCAAATTATATTATATATGTATATATTCATGTGTGTGCGTGTGTGTGGTGACATGTCTCACCAAAACTCATACCCAAGCATCCTATAGCTTTTGAGCTATAAAGTGGCTTCAAACTGCATTAACTTTACAGTGCGGATGCACCCTTTCCATCTCCCGTACTTGGAACATGCGAGAAAGCATGTTCATTCTGGAGCATTATAGTTTCGGCCCGGTTGTGCCAAGCGATACGCATAATTGTGATGCAACTCCAGCAACTTCTGGTCTGGATGCTAAAGAGCGAAGAGTTTCCTCAGTAGAGTTTTCCTAGAGAATGGGGATAGGGATGCGCCTGACTGGCTCACCTGGCTCACCTGGCTCACCTGGCTGCTCCTTGATGGAGCCCTTGGGGACGAAACCGGCGCATCCGAAATCATGCGCTCACCTGCCACTCCTGATGCTTCCCGGCCACACCTTGGTCCCAGTTGGCAACCCAAGCTGGGAAGACTGGGCATTCGGCTTCCGTGAAAGTGCTGCAAGGCACCTGATAATTTATTTTATTCATTTATTTATTTACAGCATTTATATTCCGCCCTTCTTTCTCACCCCAAAGGGGACTCAGGGCGGATCACATTACACATATAGGCAAACATTCAATGCCTTTTAACATAGAACAAAGACAAACAAACATAGGCTCCGAGCGGGCCTCGAACTCATGACCTCCTGGTCAGAGTGATTCATTGCAGTTAATTGCAGCTGGCTTGCTCTCCCGCCTGCGCCACAGCCCGGGCCCAAACATTTATGTAGAAAGGACCCCAAAAAGGCCATTCGTGGCCTCACATGACCCCTAAGATCCCAATGCCTTTGGCATGTATCCCATAAGACATATTATCACATTGGTGGCCATTGCTTGTTTCGTTTTCAAAGCCTTTTCTGCACCAAATGCCTGCAGGCGAACATATGCAGTGTGTCCCAATATATATATATATATACACATTTTAAAAGCCGATATAGCACAATCAATATTGTTTTTTTTCCCAGGTTAAATCCATTGGAGTTACAGTAGAGTCTCACTTATCCAACATAAACGGGCCGGCAGAACGTTGGCTAAGCGAATATGTTGGATAATAAGGAGGGATTAAGAAAAAGCCTATTAAACATCAAATTAGGTTATGATTTTACAAATTAAGCACCAAAACATCATGTTATACAACAAATTTGACCGAAAAAGTAGTTCAATACGCAGTAATGCTATGTTGTAATTACTGTATTTATGAATTTAGAACCAAAATATCACGATATATTGAAAACATTGACTACAAGAATGCGTTGGATAATCCAGAACGTTGGATAAGCGAGTGTTGGATAAGTGAGACTCTACTGTAATAACAGAAGTCAAAATAAGTTTTGAACAAAGGAAATTTGTTTGAATTGCCGCATTGGTGCCCATTAATTGTTTTGCTTTCAAAGCCTTTTCTGCACCAAATGCCCGCAGGCAGAAAGTTCCACTGCCGAACAGCCCTCACAGTGAGGAAGTTCTTCCGCCGCATCACATTGTTGGCTCATGTTTAACTTGTTCCCCACGAGGACTCCAAGGTCTTTTTCATGCGTACTGCTGTCTAGCCAGGCATCGCCCCCCATTTTGTCTCTTTGATTTCCATTTTTTCTGCCGAAGTGAAGTATCCTGCATTTGTCCCTGTTGAACTTCATTTTGTTAGTTTCGGCCCATCTCTCTCGTCTGTCAAGATCGTTTTGAATTCTGCTCCTGTCTTCTGGAGTGTTGGCTATCCCTCCCAGTTTGGTGTCGTCTGCAAACTTGAAGATCGTGCCTTCTAACCCTTCGTCTAAGTCGTTAATAAAAATGTTGAACAGAACCGGGCCCAGAATAGAATCCTGCAGCACTCCACTTGTGACTTCTTTCCAAGATGAAGATGACGCATTGGTGAGCACCCTTTGGGTTCATTTGCTTAGCCAATTACAGACCCACCTGACCGTAGTTTTGCCTAGTCTACATTTGACTACTTGGTTTACCAGAAGGTCATGGGGGACTGTAAATGAAGTATGAATTTTGGTTTACAGATGTTATGTTTAATTGTGTGTTTATGTTTTAAAAGGGTAAGTATTACCGTTATTGCATCTCAGCACTCAGAGGCTGGTTGCCATGGAGAAGTAGGCGGAGCCAACTGCCGTTTAATTGAAGAAGTGCAGAGTTTTAAAAAGTCAGTCAGTCTGTGCTCTGATGAGGCACAGGGAAGACTGATTCCAGGTTGATGGGATCAAGGAGACTCAATTGTTCAATTTGAGTCGGTTTTAAATAAGTTTGGTGACTTATTTAATGTAGTCTGTGTCCTGGAAAGGCACAGAGAATCTGTGATAGTGTATCACAGGGGTGACTGTGGTTTGAAGTCACTGGAAAGTCCAAGTTTAGACGAGTCCCAGCTGGACTCACAGAGATCCATTGAAGTAACGGTTTAAAAGTAGCAGAGGAAGAAGTTTTAACTACTTTAAGTAAAAGAAGTGATACTTAGAGAGTTGATTCATCTCATTCTAGTATTGTAACTGTTAATAAGAATACCTCTAAGTGAGAAACAACATTGTAACCACTAAGCTCTGTGCCTGGATAAACTTGTTATTGATAACAGGTTGTATTGGTGAATCTCTTTGAATTTCCCTCCTAACCTACTTTTGCACTTCCAACTAGGTTTTCACACTTCCAGTAGCATTTCAAAATGAATTTCCTTTGTTCCAAGCTTAGCCTGACTTCCGTTATCAATTCCAATGGGTTCAATCTTTGGGGCAAAAAAAAAAAATCAATTGTGCTATCAGCTTTTAAAGTGTGTATACATTTTTTTGGGACACCTTGTATATTCAGGTGAGGGGAGAAAGCCCATTCATTGCTCTCAGGATTGAAGAAAGGGGTCTATTGATGTCCTGGGAATGCTGTTAATAACTGACCCGGACTCAAAAGCTTTTGCAAACACACCTGATGGGGTGAAATAATACCTGCTTCCCAAAAAAAAATGTGTGCAAACACACTTCAGGTACTTACGAAAGGGGAAGGGCAGCTTTTTATCTCGTAAATCTTTTTTATCAGGAAAGGCAAGACGGCTCACATTCCTTTTCCCTGGATTGTGTGATCGAGGTGACCCCCCCCCCCAGGACTTTGTAAAAGATAGTTCAAAAATCAAGACTTTATGTTCTATATTCCATATATTTATAGTAGAAGGTGATTGAGACTTTTTACTGGAGTTTACTGTGGATTATCCCTGCACTCTGAGGCAAGAGATAACAACTTCATGAATTGTAAAATCATGCTGCTAAAACTCCACTTTTATGAATTTCCATGCTGGGTTCTCCAGATGTTATGAACTTCGTTCTTATCAAATATTTTCAATTGTTTATATCATTCATGATTCCCCTTTAGGCAATGTAACTCACTTTTATGGATTCTCCCTTATTTCCATGAAATCTATCTGTCTGCCTATATGTATTTGTACTCTTTGGGATCCCCGGAAAATATGTATTTTTCCCAGCATGGTTTATATTCCAACTTTATTTTATCTTTTTCATTTTATTTCATATAATTGTCAAGTCATGAAATCAAATAGGAAATATTTTGAACTCAACCTGAACCCCAGAACCTATCCCATTTTCTATGACCCAGGCTTCCCTTCCCAAAAACAAAAGGATAATCTGCCACCGCTAAACCCAATCAAATTCAGATTGCACGGACAATATAGAGCTTGAGTCGCCGAATTCGGAGTGTTGACCTAAAGGTGATTCGCCCCAAGGCAAACATTGTCATATCTCATCCAAAGGAAAATCCAGGACACCTCAGGAAGGCGCCCTGCAGAGCCTGTCAATATGGCTCATCACCACCCATCTTTGCTTCCACCTCTGACACCCCAAGGCATATCTAAAATCTGTATACATGACAGAAACCCGGACACCCTTGATTGCTGCCATTAATCCCTTTAGAAATCGGTCTAGCAGGAATTAATCCGATATTTCCTGCCCTGTCACTTCATTGTTTCAATAACTCCTGCCTTCTCCCTCCTGATTGGCCCGAGTGGAGACGTAAGGCAGCTTCCTATTGGGCCAACGGAGCAAGGCAGGAAACGAAAGCCCGCCTTGTTCAACCTTCTAGCCTATCAACAATCAGATGGGCGGGGGGAGCAGGGCGGGAAATTCAAAGGGCTGTCAGACTGAAATTTTGTATAAATATGGCTTTATTTTGATTATGTGGTACCCTAGTAGACTGAATGATCGCTACTAGAGTCCTCTTCAGCTGAATTGCTCAATAAAGACTCCTTGGCGGATTTTCCTTCAACTTTGGCGGACCTTCTTCATTTCGGCTTCAGGTTGTATTGCGGCTCATATTTTCCTTTTGGCTTCGCCAAGGTCCGTTCTCTCAGGACCGGATCTGGTCTCTCCTTAAGGGCCCGATCCCCTAAAACGCGGTCGACAACAATTGTAGCGTAGATGCAGACTGAGTTACACTGAATGCAAACGATGATGGAATTCCCATGTGTAAACACAACATTCATTTAGGTTTCATAGCTTGTGTCTGCATTATAGAATGCATGCAGTTTGACGCTATGTATTCACAATGCACAACGTTATAGAATGCATGCTACTTGATGCCATATATTCACAGTTCACAAACACTATAGAATATATAGTTGGACACTATATATTCACAATTCACAATCACTTTTACAGGGGATGCTTTCCACAGTTGCCAAGATCTATCGTCTTCACTTTCTAATGTATTATATGACACAGCAAACAAGATAGACATGCTGCATTTCGTATCACAAAATCACAAGTCGAACACATTCCCAAGTGTCTAGGACTCTGTGATGTATTTTCGGATGATGCGTGCAGATCCCAGCAGGGTGGCCTTTTGCAGTTGGCAGATTGTGATTCTGTCAATGTCTATTGTTTCCAAATGCCGGCTGAGATCTTTTGGCACGGCACCCAATGTGCCCATCACCACCGGGACCACCTGCACTGGTTTCTTCCAGAGTCTTTGCAGTTCAATCTTGAGGTCCTGATAGCGGCTGAGTTTTTCCTGTTGTTTGTCGTCAATGCGACTGTCACCTGGGATGGCGACATCAATGATCCAACCCTTTTTCTTTTCCACAACTGTGATGTCTGGTGTGTTGTGTTCCAGAACTTTGTCAGTCTGGATTCGGAAGTCCCACAGTATCTTTGCGTGCTCATTTTCCAAGACTTTTGCAGGTTTGTGATCCCACCAGTTCTTTGCTGCTGGGAGGTGGTACTTGATGCATAAGTTCCAATGGATCATTTGGGCCACACAGTTGTGCCTCTGTTTGTAGTCTGTCTGTGCAATTTTCTTACAGCAGCTGAGGATAGGATCAATGGTTTCATCAGTTTCCTTGCACAGTCTGCATTTTGGGTCATCAGCTGATTTTTCGATCTTGGCCTTGATTGCATTTGTTCTGATGGCTTGCTCCTGGGCTGCAAGGATCAGGCCTTCTGTCTCCTTCTTCAAGGTCCCATTCGTGAGCCAGAGCCAGGTCTTCTCCTTATCAGCTCCTTATCAGGAATTTTCCATGCAATGTTTTGTTGTGCCAGCTATCAGCTCTAGTTTGTAGTGCGGTTTTCTTGTACTGGTTTTTTGTCTGCAGTGCTTTGAGGCATTCCTGATTTTTATTATTATTATTATTATTATTATTATTATTATTATTATTATTATTTTGTAGCAAAAATCCACCCAAACTCTAGTGCTTTGCTGGCTGGAACTCTCCAACTTCAGCAAACTTCCACCAACGATGGTGGCATTATGACTGTGTCGTCTGGGGATGATGGGACCTGTAGTTATATTAAATTGGATTGCAATGGGATACGTCTATTCTCTTCTTTGAGCAGCTTCTCCTTTTAGACTCAACACAATGTACTTTGAATCCTTTGACTATACAAAGGAACAAAGCAGCTCCAGAAGGAATGTGTGCGTGTGTTGCAATTATGGGACATTGGCACCGTGCGTCAATCACATTGACACCTTCTGACGATAGATATTCGCATGCAAATCCATCCCTAATGTTTGGATGACATAGGAAGGATTTCAAGCATGACTTTGAAGGCAAACAAGCCAAGCCATTCCTTAATGAAAACTGAGTCGAATCCTCAGGGTGCATCTGTACTGTAGAATTAATGCAGATTGATACCACTTTGGCTCGATGCCATGGGATCCTAAGAGCTGAAGTTCTACAAGATCTTTCGCCTTCTCTCCCACAGTTCTACCGCATTGAGCCATGGCAACGAAAGTGGTATCAAACTGCATTAACTTTGCAATGTAGACGTGCCCTTGAAGGTATACACTAACTCAGTGCCCTAATTGTGGTTTTGCAGGGTTGCAATGCTGGGATTTCTGGATTCCAGCTGGGACAATAGCCTCTTGTTATCTGCTTGTTATCTGGCAGGGAAATAGGTCATCCTCCGGGAAATAATGTGTCATCACACCTGTTGCGAGATGCAGTATTTGCAAATGGTTTAGTCCCAAAAAGAGCCATTAAAGTCCATTGACATGATCAAGAGATCCAGTACGGGGGTGTCATAGATCGAGCATTGAACTATGAAATGGAAACCAGGATTCGAATCCCTGCTTAAGCAAGTCTCAGTATAGTTTAAGTGTTGAGCTATGAGACTGGAATCCAGTATTCGAATCCCTGCTTCTGACCTTGGGCAAGTCAATAACAATAACAACAACAACAACAATAACCCTGAGAGAATATGTAAAGCAAAGTGAAGAACCTGCTTTGATTGAAGTCAAAAATTAGAAACTCCTCAAAGCACAGAAGACAAAAAAAA
Organism: Anolis carolinensis; assembly: GCF_035594765.1. Classification (NCBI taxonomy): domain Eukaryota; kingdom Metazoa; phylum Chordata; class Lepidosauria; order Squamata; family Anolidae; genus Anolis; species Anolis carolinensis. The sequence continues at coordinate 3,440,953 of NC_085844.1, read as the reverse complement.
ACCAGTACAAGAAAACCGCACTACAAACTAGAGCTGACAACTGGCACAACAAAACATTGCATGGAAAGTTCCTTGACAAAATTGAAGGAAAAGCTGATAAGGAGACGATCTGGCTCTGGCTCACAAATGGGACCCTGAAGAAGGAGACAGAAGGCCTGATCCTTGCAGCCCAGGAGCAAGCCATCAGAACAAAGGCAATTAATAATAATAATAATAATAATAATAATAATAATAATAATAGTAATATTATTATTACAAGAACATACCCTGGCAGAATATGTAAAGCAAAGTGAAGAACCTGGTTTGATTGAAGTCAAAAATCAGAAACTCTTCAAAGCACAGCAGACAAAAAACCAGTACAAGAAAACCGCACTACAAACTAGAGCTGATAGCTGGCACAACAAAACATTGCATGGAAAGTTCCTTGACAACATTGAAGGAAAAGCTGAAAAGGAGAAGACCTGGCTCTGGCTCAGGAATGGGACCCTGAAGGAGGAGACAGAAGGCCTGATCCTTGCAGCCCAGGAGCAAGACATCAGGACAAAGGCAATTAAGGCCAAGATCGAAAAATCAGCTGATGACCCAAAATGCAGACTGTGCAAGGAAGCTGACAAAACCCTTGATCATATCCTCAGCTGCTGTAAGAAAATCGCACAGACAGACTACGAACAGAGGCACAACTATGTGGCCCAAATGATTCATTGGAACTTATGCCTCAAGGACCACCTGCCAGCAGCAAAGAACTGGTGGGATCACAAACCTGCAAAAGTATTGGAAAATGAGCACGCAAAGATACTGTGGGACTTCCGAATCCAGACTGACAAAGTTCTGGAACACAACACACCAGACATCACAGTTGTGGAAAAGAAAAAGGTTTGGATCATTGATGTCGCCATCCCAGGTGACAGTCACATTGACGAAAAACAACAGGAAAAACTCAGCCGCTATCAGGACCTCAAGATTGAACTTCAAAGACTCTGGCAGAAACCAGTGCAGGTGGTCCCGGTGGTGATGGGCACACTGGGTGCCGTGCCAAAAGATCTCAGCCGGCATTTGGAAACAATGGACATTGACAAAATCACAATCTGCCAACTGCAAAAGGCCACCTTGCTGGGATCTGCACGCATCATCCGAAAATACATCACACAGTCCTAGACACTTGGGAAGTGTTTGACTTGTGATTTTGTGAAACGAAATCCAGCATATCTATCTTGTTTGCTGTGTCATAAAATAATAATAATAATAATAATAATAATAATAATAATAATAATAATAATAATAATATACATCACACAGTCCTAGACACTTGGGAAGGGTTCGACTTGTGATTTTGTGATACGAAATCCAGCATATCTATCTTGTTTGCTGTGTCATAATAATAATAATAATAATAATAATAATAATAATAATAATAATAATAATAATATACATCACACAGTCCTAGACACTTGGGAAGGGTTCGACTTGTGATTTTGTGATACGAAATCCAGCATATCTATCTTGTTTGCTGTGTCATAATAATAATAATAATAATAATAATAATAATAATAATAATAATAATAATAATATACATCACACAGTCCTAGACACTTGGGAAGGGTTCGACTTGTGATTTTGTGATACGAAATCCAGCATGTCTATCTTGTTTGCTGTGTCATAATAATAATAATAATAATAATAATAATAATAATAATAATAATAATATACATCACACAGTCCTAGACACTTGGGAAGGGTTCGACTTGTGATTTTGTGATACGAAATCCAGCATATCTATCTTGTTTGCTGTGTAATAATAATAATAATAATAATAATATACATCACACAGTCCTAGACACTTGGGAAGGGTTCGACTTGTGATTTTGTGATACGAAATCCAGCATATCTATCTTGTTTGCTGTGTCATAATAATAATAATAATAATAATAATAATAATAATAATAATAATAATAATAATAATAATATACATCACACAGTCCTAGACACTTGGGAAGGGTTCGACTTGTGATTTTGTGATACGAAATCCAGCATGTCTATCTTGTTTGCTGTGTCATAATAATAATAATAATAATAATAATAATAATAATAATAATAATAATAATAATAATATACATCACACAGTCCTAGACACTTGGGAAGGGTTCGACTTGTGATTTTGTGATACGAAATCCAGCATATCTATCTTGTTTGCTGTGTAATAATAATAATAATAATAATAATATACATCACACAGTCCTAGACACTTGGGAAGGGTTCGACTTGTGATTTTGTGATACGAAATCCAGCATATCTATCTTGTTTGCTGTGTCATAATAATAATAATAATAATAATAATAATAATAATAATAATAATAATAATATACATCACACAGTCCTAGACACTTGGGAAGGGTTCGACTTGTGATTTTGTGATACGAAATCCAGCATATCTATCTTGTTTGCTGTGTCATAATAATAATAATAATAATAATAATAATAATAATAATAATAATAATATACATCACACAGTCCTAGACACTTGGGAAGGGTTCGACTTGTGATTTTGTGATACGAAATCCAGCATGTCTATCTTGTTTGCTGTGTCATAATAATAATAATAATAATAATAATAATAATAATAATAATAATAATATACATCACACAGTCCTAGACACTTGGGAAGGGTTCGACTTGTGATTTTGTGATACGAAATCCAGCATGTCTATCTTGTTTGCTGTGTCATAATAATAATAATAATAATAATAATAATAATAATAATAATAATAATAATAATAATATACATCACACAGTCCTAGACACTTGGGAAGGGTTCGACTTGTGATTTTGTGATACGAAATCCAGCATATCTATCTTGTTTGCTGTGTAATAATAATAATAATAATAATAATAATAATAATAATAATAATAATAATATACATCACACAGTCCTAGACACTTGGGAAGGGTTCGACTTGTGATTTTGTGATACGAAATCCAGCATATCTATCTTGTTTGCTGTGTCATAATAATAATAATAATAATAATAATAATATACATCACACAGTCCTAGACACTTGGGAAGGGTTCGACTTGTGATTTTGTGATACGAAATCCAGCATATCTATCTTGTTTGCTATGTCATAATATAATAATAATAATAATAATAATAATAATAATAATAATAATAATAATAACAAAAATATTTGTTGTAGCCCAGCCTCCATCCAAAACTTGTGCCAACAGTAAGCCAAACATGCCAGTAAAATCCTGTGATAGGTTCACCTGGTCCTAGATTGGAAATGGCTTTCTATCTTCTTTTTGATGCAGCCTAGAATCGCATTGGCTTTTTTAAGCTGCCGCATCACACTGTTGGCTCGTGTTCAGCTCGGTTATATTATTAAGATGGGTATCCTTGATGCAAAAGGGAGGAATCTCAAGGCAAGAGCACTGCATTGAAAATCATAACAAACCTTTATTTATACCCCTCTTCCATCTCCCAGAGGGACTTGGGGCGGCTTTCGGAATGACACACAATAAAATGCAATACGACAATATATTACTCAGAAAACCGACATATAAAATGAATAAAAGCAACCTCAATTAAATACAGACATTAAAATATGGTGTGTCTTTGTGTATTTCTCGTTAGGAAGAACTCCTTGGGTGGGTGGGGGAAATAAATGCATAGATATAGGAATATAGTGGAATATGTTGCCTGGAAAGGTGTTATACATTCCTTCTCCAGAGGGTCTTAAATAGAGAACTGGATGGCCATCTGTCAGGAGGGATTGGATGGTGTTTTCCTGCCTGGCAGGACGGGGTTGGACTAGATGGCCTCTGGGGGTCCCCTTATGATTCTATGAACATTCAAGACGGAAATATTCAAGATAGAATGGCTAGTGGTTGTTAAGCAGAGTCTGGGTGGCCATCTGTCGGGAAGGCTTGGCTTGTGTTTTCTTCCCTGGTTGGACTGGATGACCTTTGGGATCCCTTTCAACTCCAGGAGTTCTATGAGTCTGTGTTATTTCTGCGCTAATGTTGTTCATGCTTGAACTACAACGTGATCTGCAGCAGCAGCCAAAGCAAACAACAATTGTCAATGAGGATTTGTGTTGTTTTTGGGGCTTGTAATCCGGTCCCACCTTTAAGATAATATTGAAGGATCGGCTTGGGGACTGGATTTGTGCCTCGCCCAGGATTACCTTAATCTGCTTCCTTGTCTCAAACTCCAAAATGATTTTGGTTGATGAAAACACCCTCTTCTCTTATACCTATGTTTCTGCACTGTAGAGTTGATGCAGTTTGATACCATTTGGAATCTTGGGACTTGTAGTCGCAATTCCCGGGATTCCATAGCGTTGAGTTATAGAGTTCAAGTGGGGTCAAACTGCATCAGTTCTGCAACGTAGATGCACCCTTACGACTACAATGTTGTTGATATGCTGCCTTGAACTCGTTATGTAATTGTAAGCCTTAAGTATGTACGTAGATAGATAAACTTCGAGTGATAGCGTCTCTAAGTGATTATTTTCAATACAAAGTTCAACTTTGTACAAGATAGGGAAAGAGTTGGTCTGCAGAAGGCATGGGCAAACTTCGGCCCTCCCTCCATGTCATGCCAGACTCATCTGATCTCTTCTGTCAATAGAGTTACAAGCTGGGTAGAGTTACAAGCCCTGATTGTTTCCTGTCTGGGATTCCCCTGTTTTCTGAGTGTTGTTCCTTATTTACTGTCTTGATTCTAGAGTTTCTTACATACTGGTAGCCAGATTGTGTTCTTTTTCATGGTTTCCTCCTTTCTGATAAAATTATCCACATGCTTTTGTGGATTTCAATGGCTTCTGTGTAGTCTGACACTTCAGGGGACCTACACACTACCCTGTCAATCCTCAAAGGAAACAGGTGTTGGTAGAAGGTGACTCCCTCCTTAGAGGAACAGAAGCCATCATTTCCAGACCAGATGGGATGGCTCAAGAGTGTGGTGGAGGCTCCTTCTTTGGAAGCTTTGAAGCAGAGGCTGGATAGCCATCTGTCAAGGGTGCTGTTAGATCCCAGCCAGCCAGGGCACCAAGGCCTGCAGTGGTTGCACTTTGACACAGATAATGCGGAGGGTTATACTGATATTTCACCCTCCACGGAGGGGCCTTTACAGCTGCAGGTGCCCGAAGATATTGGCTCTGGAGACTTACTAATTGGAGAAGATTCTTCTGTTCCTCCCTCGCAGATAAAGCCAGATGTTGCAGAGATGCCTGGGAACGGGGTTTTTAATCGTAGAGATTTTGTAACTAGAGAAAGAAGTGCAAAACAAGAAATCCGCCAGAGCCAGAGACTGGCAAATAGATGGGATAATGGTTAGCGTCCCTGGGAAAGTTTTGGGAGTTTGTACTCCCTAAATTCTGAACAGTCCAGAATCTGTTAAAAGTGTTTTGCTCAGTAGATTTCCTTGCGGTGTCAACGTTGCTTTCTTGGAGAGAGGTTTCTCCGTCTCCAGCTCCTGTTTCCAAGCCAAGTATTCCAGTTCCAGTCGGGCTGTGCCGTGCCGCAACTCTTGAGTAGACCTTGACTTTACTTCAGTTGTTATTCTTGTCTCTGTTTGTGATGCCTCATGGGCCTTGTAGTCCTGTTCCTAGTGCCATCGTGACAGATGAAGACGAAAACATGGGGTTTTCGCCGGTTCAACAAGAGCCGGAATCTTTTCACCTGCCGGATGTTGATGTTTGTACCCAAGAACTCAGTAAAACAGACCTTGGACATTCCTCGCCCCCGTTCCCTAGGAGACAGTCCTATTCTGCAGACAGAGGAGTGAGGGAACAGAATCGCAGGAGTTTACGGATTGCAGCCAAACAACAGGCTGATTAGACCTGCTTCCCTTGGGAAATTCTAAGGAGTCTTGCATCTGGACAAAGTTGGGTTTCATTTCGCGTTCTCTAGGGAAAGAGGTTGCTGGCGGGAAAACGAGACCCCAATATAGGTGCCTTACACGGGAGAATTATTGCGGAGTCAACAGAGCAGCTTCAGGAGTAAGATCGTGTTTGGACTTCGCAACCCCAGTTCCTTGCTTCCCGGATCAAGTATTCAAGATTTGCCTTGCCTTGTTTTTTAACCACGGACCTTGTTCAAGTATCACTGTTTGCCTTGCTCCTAGTCACGGACCTTGTTTAAAGAATCAAGATTGTATCCAGCCTTGTTGTCAAGCTGCCTAGGACTCCTAAGACTCTGGCATTTCCCCGCACTATTGCTTGGCAATAGTGTGTGTTTCGGTTATTGGATTAAAACTTTGAACTCTAATATCATTTATTGGACAATACATTTTTGGACTATATTTGACCTCATTTGAAAGGTCTGCTTCTGAACTATATTCTTCACTTGTTTTTATTACTTTTATATATTTACTTAATAAAGATATTAGATAGAAATTGGCCTCCCTGTATGGTTCTTGGTGCCCCGCTGCCTCGGGTCTGACACTATTTAAGTTTGCCTCAGTTTTGACAACTTTGCTGCCTTGATCGCTACGAAGTATTTCCAGTGGATTGAACTCTGTTTCCTGCCAGCCTTGTTTCCCTGTTTTAACTCATGGACTTTGATTTCTTGGGAGAGCCATCGAGCTCTCATTGTGGATTATAATATCGGATCTTTCCTTTCACCCATTTGGAACCATCATTGACTTTCTAAAAAGAACTATTCCTTACTCAGACTCTATACATAATTTCCTTTGGATTTATAATTGTTTTAATAAAGATATAGTGTCTTATATTGGCTCTTGTCTGGTTTTCGAGTGCTCACGCTGCCTTGGGGTGCAACAGGTGCTTTGAATGAGATTTTCCTGCTTCTTGGCAGAATGGGGTTGGACTGGATGGCCCGTGAGGTCTCTTCTAACTCTTTGATTCTATAGTGGTTGTGAGAGTGATCCAGCATTTCTGTGTTCGCCAATAATATTCTGAGTCCAGTTTGGTTCATCAAGGGCTTTGCTATGGCTGAGTTCTCTGGTTGAGTGAGTGTGCAGTGCCTTTCGTGTTTCTTGGTTCATCTTTGGGCAATGCTGTGTTTGGTGGTCCTTCTATAGGCTTGTCCATAGCTGCATGGCATATGGTAGACTCCTGCAGAGGAGAATGTAGCATTTGTTGGATTTTCTTAGAAACATCCAGGGCCAGCTAATCACCTCCCCGAGGCAGGAAGCCACCAGGCTTTGAAGTTGAAAGCCCATTCAGTGTTAATCAAGGTGGCCAATTGCAACATCTACACTTGCCTCAGGCAGACAAGAGTTCTTTCTTTCTCCCACCCTAAACATTCCATAGATAATATATAAACCCCACTTGCCTAGTTTCCAACAGACCTCACAACCTCTGAGGATGCCTGCCATAGATGTGGGTGAAACACCAGGAGAGAATGCTTATACTTATACTCCCCCAGTAACTTATACTATTGAACCATGGCAGTTCAAACTGTATTAATCCTGCAGTGCAGATGCAATCATTCACCCCTTTGCCATGCGCTTACGTGCTTTTGCAGACACAATGGAGCCATTGCAAATGTATCGTCCTTTTAGTGTCTTGTGTCTGTGATAAATTACCTGGAAATTCATAGGATTGCATTACCTCGGGGTTTTCCCCACAGGTACGGCTTGGGGATGCTTCCTCATTCCTCAAATAGTAATAACGAGAATAATACCCTGAAGGCAGCCTTTAAAGAAGAAACATTTGCAAAGTTGAAGGAGGCAAGCTGACTCTCCTCTTGAAGTCCCTCCAGTGCATCTACACTGCGGAATTAACACACTTTGACACGACCATAACTGCCATGGCTTACCTCTATGCAGGTGCTGGATATTGACTATAAATTATATATATATAAGCTGTGCCAGGCCATGCATTGTGGTGGCTTATGGGAATCCTTTGTTGACCAGGTGGAATAGCAGTGAATAGCCTTGCAGCCTCAAAGCCTGGCCATTTTCTTCTTTGGTGAATCCTTGTTTGGTGAGCTGGAATACAATGGAATACAATGTGGACTCAAGATAATCCAGTTCAAAGCAGATACTGTGGATTAAGTGCCTTGGCATTCTGGGATATATAGCTGTGTGGAAGGGCCTTGAATCTACACTGCCATATAATCCAGTTCAAATCAGATAATCTGTATTTTATAGGCAGTGTGGAAGAGGCCTGAGTGAAGAGGCCCTGGGCGCCATTAAATGGCTGAGTGGAGACAAAGTGGGCGGGGCCTACCCTTCTAACTGGCAGCTTGTCACGACCCAGGCTGCAGAGCACCAATAACCATACACAGAGGCCAGAATCTATCTAATATCTTTATTAAGGAAATATGTAAAGTCAATAAAAATAAGTGTAGAATATAGTTCAGAAGAAGACCTTTCAGGAAAGGTCAATTATAGTCCAGGAAAACAATGTCCAATATAAAATATTAAGGTCCAAAGTTGTAATCCAATAACCGAAACACTCACTTTGCCAAGCAAAGTGAGGGGAGATGACAAGGTTCTTAGTCCAAGGAACTTGATGTAAGGCTAGAAAGTAAACTTGATTCTTGAAACACAAGGCTTGATACAAGGCAACAAGGAACGAGGAACAGGGACAAAATCCGTGGTAAATACTTGGCAAGGTCCTGGAAAGCAAGGCTGAGTCCTAGGAAGCAAGGCAAGGTCCGTGGAGCAAAACAAGGCTGGAAACGGGAACGAAGGCTTGGAAGCGGGAACGAAGGCTTGGAAGCGGGAGTAGCGCTGTCCACACACAACCTACTCCAGTTGCTGACGAATTGACTCCGCAAGATTCCTACAGGGCAAAGAACCTAAATAGGGTCTCGTTTTCCCACCAAAGAACACTTCTCTGGGGAAACAGAACCGAAAGTCAATCTCTGTGTCCAGATGCATGACTCCCTAAAGTTTCTCATGGAAGCAGGCTTAATCAGCTGAATGCCTGGCTGCGATTCTCAGGCTTCTGCGATTAGCCTGTTGAACTCCTTTTTGTTGTTGATAATAATTACGGCGAGAAAATGGGGGAGATTTTGACTCAGGGCTTGTTTGGCAGATTTCTGGAAGACAAACCTCCTGCAGGTGCAAGGGCTCCAATTCTGGCTGGGAAAGTTCCAATTCTGGCTGAAACGGTGGAAAACCCAAGTTTTCCTCTTCATCTGTCACAACAGCGCTAGGAACGGGACTACATGGCCCATGAGTCATCACACAGCTAGGGACAAAAACAGCTTTTCCAGGTCCTCTAATTTGGACTTTATTTTTCTAGGTTTTTTGTTTGTTTGTTTGAAAGACATATTCTGGACGACTATGTCTTTTGTGGCCAAATTTGGTGTGATTTGGTTCAGTGGTTTTGTTGTTTACTCCATATATATATATCCCTATGCAGTTTTGCAAGCTCTGGAACTACAGTTCCGAAGAATCCAAAATACGGAGCCAGGGCAATTAAAGTGGGATCGAACGGCATTAATTCTACAGCGTAGGTGCACCTTCCCATTTTCTTGTATATTTCATTAGCTTAAAGCCCAGTTAATTGTAATTTTGTATTGATTTTCTTTTTGTTGCTACAATATCTCACCTTTTCTTAATGCAAAGTAACTCATAAAGTGATATTGTTGCACTTAAGATGCCTCTACTGCACTCTAAAAGTCTCTTGAATCAGAGTGTGTCAATGATAATAATAATAATAATAATAAGTACTATTATTATACAGAATATAGCATTATATGTTATTTTATATATGTATAATGTTTATATTTATTATATTTATAAAATAATATATAAAATATTTTATTATTTTATTTATTTTATTACCTTTAATAATAAAAAGCCTGATAGCAGGATGAGGCGGGAGGTTAAAGAACCCCAGGAAATACCATATATGGGCAGAGATGGCGACGGCTAGCGACCCGGGTGCATAAACTCACAGAAACATGTGATTTCTGGGAAATCATGTGTTTCTGAAGAAATGAAAGCTAAAGATAAACAAACAGCGCATGCGCACGCAGGCGCTCTGAATGATTGTGAGCACGGCACAGAAAGAGTGCGGCCGGACCGCTGGTCAGCGCTGATTGGGTCCAAGTCAAGCAGCGTCACAACTCTAAGCCAATGAATTTGCTTGTGGGCGGGCATAACCCGAACCCTGTAGTGTGTATAAATATTTACTCAGCCCGCCGCTGGGGGTTCTCCCTGGGAAAAGCACTTATTTTGTGCGAGGGGGAACCCTAGTGGCCACTAGCCAAATAAAACTGCTTTCTTGGAATTATTCCAGTTGTCCGTCTCCAATCCCTCCACTGCGCTCAACAAGGACCGTAGCACAAAGGTTCCGCTACAAGGAGACTTTTGAAACATTCAATAATCACCTGCAGAAATTGTTAAACAAATCCATAGTATTCCAGGGTGGATCTACACTGCCAAATCATGCAATTTGAATCTGCATTATATGGTCAGTGCAGACCCAGATAATACAATTTAACTGCAGTGAACTGTGTTATATGGCCATACAGTGCAAATTCAAATTGCATTATATTGCAATGTTGATGAAGCTTCAGATTCTCTTGTCTTACATTTCGGGTGTATCTTCAGTATAGATGAATAGATGATACAGTTTGACAGCACTTTAACCACAACAGCTCAGTGGTATGGAATCCTAGGAATTAAAGTCTGGCAGAGAAGGTTAAAGACCTTGGTGAAACTACAACTCCCATGCATTAAGTCCAGGGCAAAAATCAGAATTAAGGCATCATTATAATGCCTCAATGCCATGGTGTCTTGACCAATTCTGGGTTTTAAACTTTGCCATTTCCTCCTGTTTTGGGAAATCCACAGAGGCATTTGATCCCTTTGGGTAACAAAAGGCTCTGGTTTGCGCAGACAGAAGAATAGAAGTCCTTGCGAGGCCTCTTTGTGATTTTCTTTCGGGTGATTTATAATGACGCAGGTAGGACACGGCAGGAGGAGTTCCAGCGCTTCGTTTCTTTCCACCTAATGAATCATCTCCGGAGAACAAATACATCTCACCTGAGGAACAAACAGTTTCTTATTCCGGAGCAGTTTCTGTTTCATGGGGGGGGGGGGGGGTTCCCGGTTCCTCTCTGTATTTGTAAAACGAGCAATTAAGGATAGAGGAGATGAACACGAGCCAACAGTGTTCAGAAATCCCAGGATTCCACATGGCAGTTCAAGCGATGCCGGGTTGCTTTGATTCCACCTTTTAGGCTTTATTGAGGACCCTGAGGACTAGAACCTCCCTTTTATTTGTCAAGCAAACTTAAGCCCACACTACATCATGTGCCTTTATTGCGCAATAGACCTCCCAAGTTCTAGGACAGGGGTTCTCAACCTGTGGCAATGGGCCGAGAGAATGAAAATCCGGTCCGCGAACCTCTTTCTTCTTTATTTATTTATTTTATGTTATTAATTTTTCTTTCCGTTCCTTCCCACAGAGCTGACCATTGCATTGGATCGGTCACATCACCTCTAGATTATTAAATATGGCTTTCTGCGGGCAAGCAGACGGCGACTACTGGGTGGCATACGTTCTGTATCAGAAACTAGATGTTAGATCCCAGCCAGCCATGGTACCAGGGTCTGCAGTGATTCAGGACATGAACTCTGACACAAATGGTTTTGAGGACTGTGCTAACATTTCCCCCTCTACGGAGGGGCCTCTGCAGCTGCAGGTGCCCAAGAGATTGACTTTAGAGACTGTAGTGTCTCAGAGACCCCCGAGTCATGACCCCGTCGCCATTATGGATCAGACCGAAGAAGAGATGGGGTTTGTGCCATTTCCGCACGATTCTGCTCCCTTCCAGATGTCCCCTGTTGACAGTTCTAGCCCACAGTTAATTAAAAAGGGCCTTGACTCACAGCCTGGTTCTCCAGAGAACGCTATGTTTGACCGCAGATTGTTTTGGGAAACATCTCACTAAGAATTTGAGGAGAAGCGCTAGATTAGCGGAGAGAGCAAGCGTTAATTAAGCCGGTTCCCTTGAGAGTTTCCCGGGAAGATTGCATCTGGCAAGTTGTTGACTTAGTCCACTTTCCCTTGGGAAAGAGTGTTCAGACACCTGGCTGGAGAGAAGAGCGAAGTCCCTTAAAGGTTCTGGGGGCCAACTGTCCTTTGCGGTGTTCAACGTGTCAATTGAGGAATTCACATCGACTCTAGTTCTGCAGCGCGCTACTCTCGAGTAGACCAGCGTTGCATCTCGTCTCCCTGTGAGCCTGGACAGCGATTCAGCTTTACCACGACTAACTTTGCCTTGCCTTGCATCCTAGCCTCGGATTTGAGCCCTGGAACGCTTTGACAGATCTTGCCTTAATCCCCACTCAAACAGCCTAAAGGTTTGAGTGTGTTTCTGTTATTGGATTTAAAACTTTGAACTCTAATACTGGACATCTACTTTCACATTACTGGACTATATTTGACCTTTTCTGAAAGGTCTGTTGCTGGACTATATAATCTGCTTATTTTTAGTTGTCTCCTTTATTTTCTTAATAAAGATATTAGATTGTTTATTGGCCTCCGTGTCTGGTTTCCAGTGCTCACGCTGCCCTGAGGTGTCACAGAGACTCACTAATTGGGGAGGATTCTTCGCTGATAGAGCAAGATGTTGTTGAGATGCCTGAGAATGCGTGTTTTAATCGTAGGGAGTTTGCGACCAGAGAGCGAAGTGCAAAACAGGGGGTCCGTCGGAGCCAGAGATTAGCGAACAGATGGGATAATGGTTAGTGTTCCCATGAGAAAGTTCTGAGAGTTCGTACTCCCTAATTGTGGACAGTCTGAAATCTGTTAAAAGTGTTTCACCCAGTAGTTTTCTTGCACTGTCAACTTGCTTTTCCTTGAGAGAGGATTCCAGTCTCCAGCTCCTGTTTGTTTCCATGCCAAGTTTTCCGTTCCAGTCGGGCCGTTGCTGTGCCGCGACTCTCGAGTAGACTGGACTTCAATCCAGTTGTTTCCTTGTTCCTGATTCAAGATTCGTCTCAGCCTTGTCACCTTGGATTACTACAAAGTATTTCTGGTGGACCTGAACTTTGCTTATTGCAACTCTGTTATACTGACTCAATCTTTGGACAATCTATCTTCCTTAGAGAGAACTATTGAGTTCTCATTGTGGATTATAATATTGGACCTTTTCTTTTACCCATTTGGAACTACCATTGACTTTCTAAAAAGAACTATTCCTTACTTGGACTCTATACCTAATTTTCTTTGGATATATAATTGCTTTAATAAAGATATTGTGTGTTATATTGGCTCTTGTCTGGTTTCTGACTGCTCACGCTGCCTTGGGGTGCAACACTAGAGCTGATGTGGTCTATGCCTTTACCTAGATCAGAGAGAAGTGCAGGCAGTTGAACATGAGACAGAGAATGTTTTGGATTCCATTGTTCATTCTTAGTAACAGGGGAAAGGGAAACCAGTGAAAAGTCCATTTCTCTTGGGAATCGGCCTTCAGCTGATGGGGAGTTTTCCCGTGATATCAGATTAGGTTTCTGCAGGGAGGGAGTGAAGGATAGATTAATTAGGCTCTCAGAGAGATTCCGTGGGAAGTCTTTTAATCCCAGGTGTGTGAGTCATGATCTCATGGCTTCCTGGTCGGGCTTGGGCTTAAATTAAGTGATGTTTACTTGGTGTCTCTCAGAGGAGATAATGTTGCCAACGGGTTCAGGTTCCTGTTTCAGCTCTCAAGTTCATGATTAACATTTGCCTATGTTCCTGAAAGAGCTTGGCCTTGGGAAAAGTTCCTGCTTTCTGTGACGCCTCTAAGCTGCGTGAGCACTGGAAACCAATACGGAGGCCAATAAACAATCTAATACAGGGGTCCCCAAATTTTTAATCAGGGGGCCAGTTCCTTCGGACTGTTGGAGGGCCGGACTATAGTTGGCCACCGAGCAATAATAATAATAATAATAATAATAATAATAATAATAATAATAAGCAATAATAATAAAAAAGAGGGTTGGAAGAGACCCTTTGGGCCATTGAGTCCAATCCCCTTCTGCCTTTGTGCACCGAAAGCACAAGCAAAGCACCCCTGACAGATGGCCACCCAGCCTCAATGTTAATAATAATAATAATAATAATAATAGCAATAATAATAATAAAGAGGGTTGGAAGAGACCCCTTGGGCCATTAAGTTCAACCCCTTTCTGCCTCTGGCACCAAAAGCACAAGCAAAGCACCGCTGACAGATGGCCACCCAACCTCAATGTTAATAATAATAATAATAATAATAATAATAATAATAATAATAATAATAATAAAATCCAGTATATCTATCTTGTTTGCTGTTTCATAATAAAATAATAATAATAATGGTTGTAAGAAAATAACAGACCCCTTGGGTCATTTAGCCCAACCCCCTTATGCCCTTGTGCCGTGGGGGCCAGATAAATGGCTTCGATGGGCCGCATCCGGCCCCCGGGCCTTAGTTTGGGGACCCCTGATCTAATATCTTTATTAAAGCAATAAAGGAATCAAACAAAAATAAGCAGAGTATATAGTCCAGCAATAGTCCTTTTAGGAAAGGTCAAATATAGTCCAGTAATATAAAGTTTAATGTCCAGTTTTAGAGTTCAAGTTTTCAAATCCAATAACCGAAACACACTCAAACTTCCAAGCAGTTTGAGTGGGGAATAAAGCAAGGTCTCTCAAGAGAATTCCAGGTTTAATGTCCAAGGCAGGAAAAACAAGGCAAGGCAAGGAAACGAGGCAAGGCAAAGTTGATCGTGATGGAACTGAAATGCAACCCAGTCTTGACAGGGAGACGAGACGCAATGCCCCGTCTACTCAAGAGTAGCGCGCCGTCAGGCCGCTGAGGTACATGGAAACAAGAGTCAATGTCAACCTTCCAACTGACACGTTGACACCACGATGGCTAGCCTGTGCCCAGAACTTTTATGGGACTGCAAAACTTCTCCGAACCAGGTGCCTGAGTTCACATTTTCCCAAGGGAAACAGACTGAAGACAACAACTTCCCAGATGTAAACCTCCCTGAAAACTCCCAAGGGAATCGGTTTAATTAGAATCCTCTCTCTCCGCTAATCTCGCACTTCGTCTCCGAATCTTCTTCTCAGAGCGGTGTGTTTTGAGAAACGACTTCCTATCAAAAACAAAACTTTCTGGGGAACCAGGCTCTGTTTCAAGGGCTTTTGTAATTAGCTTTGGACCCAAACTGTCAACAGGGGACATCTGGAAGGGAACGGAATCTTGCTGAGTTGGGAAAAACCCCATATCTTCTTCAGTCTGATCTATAATGGCTGCGGGGTCATGACTCGAGGGTCTCTGAGACATCACACTTTCATGCTTATGGATTTATGCCTGTGATCTTGTCTTCCTTGATTTCATATACCTTGCCATTTTTGGACTACTGCTCTTTTGTATATGGACTACTGCTATTTTATAGCTCCTTTTCTACTGCTCTTTTGGGAGAATGGATGACGAAGCTCATAGAGCTCCTCAAAATGAACCAATTGACCAGAAAACTATGGAACCAGGATGAAATTCTTTTTTAAAAACACTGGGAACTGTTAACTACCTACTTGGGAAACTTAAAAATAATAATGCTCTGCTTCCTAAATGGAGTAACTGGGGGGAAAAAGGAGACAATCAAATATTTCCTTTGAATCAGAAGCTCTCAGCTCTTAAAAGTATCTAATATATTTGCTCACGCACTCAAATCTTTGCTATGGTATGCCAAATACACTTCCCTTCCAAAACCCTATTGACACCAATGCTAACCTTATTTCAGTGCCAAATTAAACAATGCCTTTCCACCAACTTCCCCAAAAAAGCATTTTTGTACTATTTTAACAGTCTCTGTTACGTGTTACATAATGTTGGTTACGGCTGTCAAAGATATGAGCAATCGAAGAAACCATGCAGGTTACTGTCAAACAAGGAAACGTTACAAAATTTTGCAATAGTTGCAAAACAAAATTGGCCGTTACTCAAAAATCTTATGCGATGGGACAATTTTGTAGTTATTTATGTGATCAGCATTTAAAAAAATCTATTTAGTACATCAAAAATTGGAAAGGAAATAAAAATATCTGGGTTGTTGTGTGTTTTCCAGGCTGTATGACCATGTTCCAGAAGTATTCTCTCCTGACGTTTCGCCCACATCTATGGCAGGCATCCCCAGGAGTGCCGTGCCAAAAGATCTCAGCTGGCATTTGGAAACAATAGACATTGACAAAATTACGATCTGCCAATTGCAAAAGGCCACCCTACTGGGATCTGCACGCATCATCCGAAAATACATCACACAGTCCTAGACACTTGGGAAGTGTTCGACTTGTGATTTTGTGATACGAAATCTGGCATACATATCTTGTTTACTGTGTCATACTGTGTCTTTGTGTCAATAATAATAATAATAATAATAATAATAATAATAATAATAATAATAATAATAATAACTTTATTTTTATATCCTGCCTCCATCTCCCCGAAGGGTCTCTGGGCAGCTTACGTGGAGACGAGCCCAACATCAACATAGCTTAAAACACAATCCATGAATTATAACAATATGGCAAAATAAATATAAAACGACATAAAACACATAAATCACTGACATTTCCTAATGGGTTTTATCATAAAAAACATGGAGAAAATTTATTAAACTGCACAAACTTTGTCTTGGGAGGAGGGACCCCATCCTGCAGCACATTTTGCTCTAATTTTTCAATGAATATCTCATTGAAACCAATTCAACATAGTTTGTGGCATAAAAAACAAAATTTCTGGAATAGAACAACTCTATTCAAAGTAAGGACCGTACAATGAAACAGGAAATAACACTTTCGAACCAGGAACAGAACATGTTTCAAATTTTGTCACATAGTGTAATTAAGTCCATTAATGCTTAACCCACTTGACATCACCTGAACTCAATAGCTACGGCTCAATGCTATGGTTATATTGGGAGATTTTAGTTTAGCAAGGTCTTTTGTCTTCTCCGCCAAATAATGAGAGCCATAAAGAGAGTCAGGCAAGAAATAAAATTTATAATATTATTATTATTATTATTATTATTATTATTATTATTATTATTGTTGTTGACACTAAGACATAGTATGACATGGCAAACAAGATGTATATGCTGGATTTTGTATCACAAAATCACTAGTCAGACAGCTCCCAAGTGTGTACGATTATTATTATTATTATTATTATTATTATTATTATTATTATTATTATTATTATTACCTGACTTTGTGTAGTATGTGTCTGTTTAGCACATTTCCCCATTTTTGAATGTTTTGTAAATTCCTGTATGTTATCCACTTAACAGCTGCGGGTCCATGGACCGTAATAAAGTGTGTGTGTGTTTATGTATATGTGTGTGTGTGTATATATAGTTGTCATTATTATTATTATTATTATTATTATTATTATTATTATTATTATTATTATTATTTTATTATGACACAGCAAACAAGATAGATATGCTGGATTTTGTTTCACAAAATCACAAGTCGAACACTTCCCAAGTGTCTAGGACTGTGTGATGTATTTTCGGATGATGCGCGCAGATCCCAGCAGGGTGGCCTTTTGCAGTTGGCAGATCGTGATTTTGTCAATGTCTGTTGTTTCCAAATGCCGGCTGAGATCTCTTGGCACGGCACCCAATGTGCCCATCACCACCGGGACCACCTGCACTGGTTTCTGCCAGAGTCTTTGAAGTTCAATCTTGAGGTCCTGATCGCGGCTGAGTTTTTCCTGTTGTTTTTTGTCAATGCGACTGTCACCTGGGATGGCAACATCAATGATCCAAACCTTTTTCTTTTCCACAACTGTGATGTCTGGTGTGTTGTGTTCCAGAACTTTGTCAGTCTGGATTCGGAAGTCCCACAGTATCTTTGCGTGCTCATTTTCGGAGACTTTTGCAGGTTTGTGATCCCACCAATTCTTTGCTGCTGGGAGGTGGTACTTGAGGCATAAGTTCCAATGGATCATTTGGGCCACATAGTTGTGCCTCTGTTTGTAGTCTGTCTGTGTGATTTTCTTACAGCAGCTGAGGATATGATCAAGGGTTTTGTCAGCTTCCTTGCACAGTCTGCATTTTGGGTCATCAGCTAATTTTTCGATCTTGGCCTTAATTGCCTTTGTTCTGATGGCTTGCTCCTGGGCTGCAAGGATCAGGCCTTCTGTCTCCTTCTTCAGCTCTAGTTTGTAGTGCGGTTTTCTTGTACTGATTCTTTGTCTGCTGTGCTTTGAGGAGTTTCTGATTTTTGATTTCAATCAAAGCAGGTTCTTCACTTTCCTTTACATATTCTTCCAGGGCATGTTCTTCTTCTTTGACTGCTTGTTTGACTTGTAAAAGTCCTCTGCCACCAGATGATGATGATGATAATGATGATGATGATGCTCACTCCTTTGACAAACTACAACTTTCAAGATCCCATACCAGTGAGGATGCATCTACACTGTAGATTTAACACAGTTTGACATCACTTGCTATGGGATCTACTGGTAGCTGTAGTTTGGAGATGAAGAGAAGGCTAAAGATCTTGCAAAACCACAAACCACAGCACTGAGGTGTGGGATCAAAACTGGGTTAGCTCTGCAGTGCAGATGCACCCTCCATTCTTGACTCATGCAACCCTTCAAATCCCTAGCCAGGAGTAAGGGATGATGGGAGCTGGAGTCCCCACAAAGTTGGAAAGTTATGCCTTGCAATAAAACTTTGTTCAACTTGACCTCATTTGTCCTCGTTTATTGGAAGGCTGTTGTTATCTCAATGAGCTTTTATCCGGAGAATTATGTTTCTCTTATCTCACTGCTGGGGATGATGGGCAGAGTCCTCTTTCCAGTAAGACGACCTCAATGTGTAAGCTTTATTTAAGCCTTATGTAAGGTTCCCAGATTGGAAAGCCTGGCCTTGGACTTCAGGACTTTGCCCTCTCTTCTGCAGGAAAACAGCAAAGAAGGAAGGAATCTCAGGGCAAGAGCACTGCCCTAAAAAGAGACATTCTCACATGTATTCCTTGTGTATTGCTCTGCTTTGGAAGAAGTGCTGGGTATATATACATATACATACATACATACACACACACACACACACACACATACATACTGTTGTGATGGAGTCTTCGAGTAGAGATACTACTAGCTGTGTTAGAATAGGCAGGAAAACTACTCGTGAGCAAGACTCCGATGAGGAGCAACAAAGGAAGGGAATCCGGGAAGTACTTATGGAACCCACTGATGATGATAGCTTTGAGGGTTTTGAAGGGGATTGTGGGGCAAGGTGTTTGTTGGGCGCTTTCGCGATCTCTGTTTCAGAAGACGTGTTTGGAAGATTGCTTTGGGACCTGCCGGCTTGCCTCCGTCGCTTTGGCTCTTTGTGTTGACCTTGGACTGGAACTCGATGCCTGTGACTTCTCCCTAACGACGCGGATTGGAACTCGATGCCTGTGACTTCTCCCTAATGACATGGATTGGAACTCGATCCCTGTGACTTCTCCCTAACGACACGGATTGGAACTTGATGCCTGTGACTTCTCCCTAACTACGCGGACTGGATGTGGCGGCTGTGACTTCTCCTTTACGACGCGGTTTGGCTTCAAAAACGTTTTGGGGCATAGTGTGGCCGCTGGTCACTGTGGGTAGTTGCTGGTAGCTTTCCTGTGATTGTTAAGCTCCATCGAGTAGGTGGAGCGAGTTTCCAGCCGTTTCGGCTTAGTTTGTTTTAATCCAGATTATTTCCCAGGATAATCCAGATTATATCCTGAGTTTGGTTTTTTTTTTCTTTTTGGCCATTGTTACTTCACACTGAAGAGAAAGTGTTTTGAGCCCTTTTTTGGTTGTTTTCTAGGCTCTTTTGTGTTGTTTTGCAATAAACTGAGTTACAGTAGAGTCTCACTTATCCAACATAAACGGGCCAGCAGAATGTTGGATAAGTGAATATGCTGGATAATAAGGAGAGATTAAGGAAAAGCCTATTAAACATCAAATTAGATTATGATTTTACAAATGAAGCACCAAAATATCATGTTATACAACAAATTTGACAGAAAAAGTAGTTCAATATGCAGTAATGTTAAGTTGTAATTACTGTATTTACGAATTTAGCACCAAAATATCATGATGTATTGAAAACATTGACTACAAAAATGCGTTGGATAATCCAGAACGTTGGATAAGCGAGTGTTGGATAAGTGAGACTCTACTGTATTTATATTGGCTAGCGTCTGACTCGTAATACATACACACACAGATTCCTTGTGTACTGCTATGCTTTGGAAGAAGTGCTGGGTTACACACACACACACACACATATATACACACACACATACACACACACACATATATATGCACATACACACACATATATATATATACACATATTATTATTATTATTACAATTATTACAATATTTATATCCCACCCTTCTCACCCAATAGGGGACTCAGGGCGGCTTACAATAAAACACATATATAAAATTGTACAATACATTGTGAATCAATTAAAAAGTTATTAAATTACATCAGACATTAATAAAAACACTTATAAAATACAGATGGGCATGTTCGAATCTAAAAGACTGGGTATATATACATACATATATATATATATATATATATATATATATATATATATATATATACACACACACACACACACACATATATACACATACAATCACACATACACACACACACACATATTCCTTGTGTCCTGTTTTGCTTTGGAAGACATGCTGGGTATTATTTATTTATCTCTTTATGTAAATAATAATAATTTACTTTTATTTAGTATCCCACCTTCCTCTCGATAGAGGAGCTCAACAGCAAACATGGCACAACATACAACTGAAACAGAACATGAAATGGATGCATTAAAATATGGAAGGGAAAAAAAAACAAAATCTCTTGTGTTATTGAACATAGAAAATATTAAAATATATTTAATACTCATACAATCCAGTTCAAAGCAGACAGACTGGGATCGGAAATCTGCAATTATAGGGCAGTGTAGATCCAGTCTTAGGGCCCTTCCACACAGCCATATAATCCAGAATATCAAGGCAGATAATCCACATTAAATGCTTTGAACTGGATTATCTGGGTCCTCAGAGGCTGGACTAGATGACCTTTAGATGCCCCTTCCTAGGAGTCCATCCTTTTGAATCTCATTAAGAGAACAAAGCAGGATATATTTTTAAAAATAATATTTCCTGAGTCAGTGAAGAAAGAAAGGGATGTTTATTATTGTCTGTAAATTCTAGATATTTATTACATAGGTTGGCTTTGTTTGCAAAGATGCAGAATAAATAAACCTGCTCTGCTAACAAAATGTTTACAATATGACATACAAACTGAAAAAACTCAATATTTTGATATAGTCTCAGAGCCATAATGAACCTTAGCCTAAAATACATATTATCCCTTTCTTTTTCTGTCCTGGGATTCCTAAAGTGTGGAATGAAAGTGGTATTAAACCGCATTAACTCAAAGACATTCATATGAAGCAACACCGCCACCTAATGGCCATTGGTAGCTATTACAACAACAAAGCTATTTTGATTGATCTCCATTTATTTCACCTACATCTTGATCCCATATATGCTATGGTGTAATGGGATTTGTAGTTTACTCTTTGGAAGATAAAGCTAAAGGCCTTGCAGAACTGCAACTGCTAGTATTCTATAGCAGTTAAAAGTGGGGTCAAACTGCATTAACTCTCCAGTGTGGACGCACTCATTTGGTGTAAAAACACATCCTCTTGAGAATGAAGAGTTAACTGTTGCATAATCATTCCCTTAAGAAAAAATAAAATATGGACTGCCAGGCTGGATTACGGATTTTGCAATAAATCTGGTTAAACAAGTTCCCTGGGGCTCAATTCCCGGCTCTTGACATAAGAACCATTGTTTCTCGGCTTGACGGCGTATTTATTTTTGCTATAAAATGCAACAAAACATAGGCCCATTAACCCTAATTCTCAAGTCTAAAATCTGAGATTTGCCAAGTCTTGTTCTAAGCACCTTCTAATGTTCCCATTGATAACATCTCCCCTGTTCTTATGAACTGAAACCCATTTCATTGATAAATTCCTGTTTCATTGAGAGATTTCCTGCTGATATTGAGAGGTTTTCTGGCTTTCATTGGTGCCGTTGGGACTCTCCGCTGCTGGGGATCGGCACATAGGTTTTGAGTCAACCTTTGTAGAGAGAAATTATTATTATTATTATTATTATTATTATATTATTATAGTATTAATAATATAGCATTATTATTATTACTAGTAATATTATTATATATGACACAGCAAACAAGATAGATATGCTGGATTTCGTATCACAAAATCACAAGTCGGACACTTCCCAAGTGTCTAGGACTGTGTGATGTATTTTCGGATGATGTGTGCAGATCCCAGTAGGTGGCCTTATTATTATTATTATTATTATTATTATTATTATTATTATTATTATTAATATTTTATTATGACACAGCAAACAAGATAGATATGCTGGATTTCATATCACAAAATCACAAGTCGAACACTTCCCAAGTGTCTAGGACTGTGTGATGTATTTTCGGATGATGCGCACAGATCCCAGTCGGGTGGCCTTTTGCAGTTGGCAGATCGTGATTTTGTCAATGTCTATTGTTTCCAAATGCCGGCTGAGATCTTTTGGCACGGCACCCAGTGTGCCCATCACCACCGGGACCACCTGCACTGGTTTCTGCCAGAGTCTTTGCAGTTCAATCTTGAGGTCCTGATAGCGGCTGAGTTTTTCCTGTTGTTTTTCACCTGGGATGGCAACATCAGTGATCCAAACCTTTTTCTTTTCCACAACTGTGATGTCTGGTGAGTTGTGTTCCAGAACTTTGTCAGTCTGGATTCGGAAGTCCCACAGTATCTTTGCATGTTCATTTTCGAATACTTTTGCAGGTTTGTGATCCCACCAGTTCTTTACTGCTGGGAGGTGGTACTTGAGGCATAAGTTCCAGTGAATCCTTTGGGTCACATAGTTGTGCCTCTGTTTGTAGTCTGTCTGTGCAATTTTCTTACAGCAGCTGAGGATATGATCCATGGTTTCGTCGGTTTCCTTGCACAGTCTGCATTTTGGGTCATCAGCTGATTTTTCGATCTTGGCCTTAATTGCCTTTGTTCTGATGAAATCATAAATTACTTAAATCTTAATAAAATTAATAAAATTTTAAATCCGTTATATAAATTAGTCTTGAATTAATTAAATATTACATTAATTGAGCTAATTACATCTTAGATTAATTAAACCTTCCATTAATTAAATTATAAATCAGTTAAATTAATTACTGCTAAGTCAATTAAATTTTACTTCAATTAGATTAATTATTAAATTAATTAATTATTGTTAATGTAATATTAAAATAATAAAGGTAATTACATCATAAGTTACTTAAATCTTAAAATAATTAAATGAAATATTAACTTAAATTAATTAAATCTTAAGCTAATTACATCTTAAATTAACTATATCTTCTATTAAATCTATTAGTTACATTTTAAATTAATTAAATATTACCTTAATTAAAGTAATTAAATCTTAATGGAATTAAATCAGTTCACTCTTAAATTAATTAAATCTTAATTTAATTACAGTAGAATCTCACTTATCCAACATAAACGGGCTGGCAGAACGTTGGATAAGCGAATAGGTTGGATAATAAGGAGGGATTAAACATCAAATTATGTTATGATTTTACAAATTAAGCACCAAAACATCATGTTACACAACAAATTTGACGGAAAAAGTAGTTCAATACGAAATAATGCTATGGAGTAATTACTGTATTTACGAATTTAGCATCAAAATATCACGATGTATTGAAAACATTGACTACAAAGATGTGTTGGATAATCCAGAACGTTGGATAAGCGAGTGTTGGATAAGTGAGACTCTACTGTACATCTTAATTTAACTATATCTTAAATCCATTAAATCTTATATTAGTTACATTTTAAGTTAATTAAATATTACCTTAATTAAAGTATTTAAATCTTAATGTAATTAAATCAGTTCACTCTTAAATTAATTAAATCTCAATTTAATTATATCTGACATTATTTAGATCTCAAATTAATTAAAGTCAACTAAATCATACATTAATTAAATATCTAAATTAATTAAATTAATCAAAAGCATATCGCATTAAAATACATAGGTCAAAGATGAAAACATTGGGAAACGTATTAGGCTTCCATGGAGAAGAGTCAGAAGCAAAGACCCTACCAAGGAGAAGTAAAAACTACGATCCCCACAATGCACCGCGCCGCCCTATGCATCCCTATGGAAGGATTTGCGGAGACACCTCACTCGTCCCCGTGGAGCTTTTATATGTTATGAATGGCGGCAGGGAAAAAAAACTACGACACCCAGAATTCACGGCGCGCCTCCAGCCACGCCCCCTTCTCGGAATAGTATGATAAGCCGGCGGGAAGAAGCAAGATGGCGGCTCTTGGAGGGAAGCGGTTGAGGTGAGTGAGAGAAAGTAAGGGGCGTGTGTTTGGGGAGGCCGCGGAGGGACAAAAGGCCGGTTTGGGGGCCCGTTCGAGGCTTGGAATGAAGGGGGAGCTCCGGGGAACAAGGTGGACTAAACCTCGGGGGGCTTCGCGCTGGGGATTTCGTTTTAAAAGCAAGAATATACAGCCCCCCCCCCCTTCAGCTCTCCTCAGGTCTCGTCCACCTAAGATGAAGAAAAAGAAGAATATAAAATTTATTTATTTTATTTTATTACAATACTTATATCCCGCCCTTCTCAGCCATAGGGGACTTGTGATCGAGGTGACCCCCCCCCCCCAGGACTTTGTAAAAGATAGTTCAAAAATCAAGACTTTATGTTCTATATTCCATATATTTATAGTAGAAGGTGATTGAGACTTTTTACTGGAGTTTACTGTGACTCTGCACAAAAGGTGTTTGACCTTTTAGCCTGAGGCAAGAGATAACAACTTCTTGAATTGTAAAATCATGCTGCTAAAACTCCACTTTTATGAATTTCCATATTGGGTTCCCCAGATTTTATGAACTTCGTTCTTATCAAATGTTTTCAATTGTTTATATCATTCATGATTCCCCTTTATGCAATGTAACTCACCTTTATGGATTCTCCCTTATTTCCATGAAATCTATCTATCTGCCTATATGTATTTGTACTCTTTGGGATCCCCGGAAAATATGTATTTTTCCCAGCAGGGTTTATATTCCAACTTTATTTTATTTTTCATTTTATTTCATATAATTGTCAAGTCATGAAATCAAATAGGAAATATTTTGAACTCAACCTGAACCCCAGAACCTATCCCAGTTCCTATGACCCAGGCTTCCCTTCCCAAAAACAAAAGGATAATCTGCCACCGCTAAACCCAATCAAATTCAGATTGCATGGACAATATAGGGCTTGAGTCGCCGAATTCGGAGTATTGACCTAAAGGTGATTCGCCCCCAAGGCAAACATTGTCATATCTCATCCAAAGGAAAATCCAGGACACCTCAGGAAGGCGCCCTGCAGAGCCTGTCAATATGGCTCATCACCACCCATCTTTGCTTCCACCTCTGACACCCCAAGGCATATCTAAAATCTGTATACGTGACAGAAACCCGGACACCCTTGATTGCTGTCATTAATCCCTTTAGAAATCGGTCTAGCAGGAATTAATCTGATATTTCCTGCCCTGTCACTTCATTGTTCCAATAACTCCCGCCTTCTCCTTCCTGATTGGCTCGAGTGGGGACAAAAAGCAGCTCCCTATTGGGCCAACAAAGCAAGGCGGGAAACGAAAGCCCGCCTCGTTCAACCTTCTAGCCTATCAGCGACCAGATGGGCGGGGGAGCGGGGCGGGAAATTCAAAGGGCTGTCAGACTGAAATTTTGTATAAATATGACTTTATTTTGATTATATGGTACCCTAGTAGACTGAATGATCACTACTAGAGTCCTTTTCAGCTGAATCGCTCAATAAAGACTCCTTGGCGGAATTTTCCTTCAACTTTGGCGGACCTTCTTCATTTCGGCTTCAGGTTGTATTGCGGCTCATATTTTCCTATTGGCTCCGCCAAGGTCCGTTCTCTCAGGACCAGATCGGGTCTCTCCTTAAGGGCCCGATCCCCTAAAACGCGGTCGACAACAGACTCAGGGCTGCTCACAATAAAACACAGTATAAAAATATTATTATTTCTGCTATTTCTACCCCGCCCTTCTCCCCGAGGGGACTCAGGGCGGCTTACACAACTGGCAGGATCACTACCAGTACATCATAATACAATAAAATAAGAATAAAACAGTTAAAATAGTTAAATAACATAGTAAAGGTAAAGGTTAACTGCAGCAAAGATTGTTGATAGCAAGGAACTGGAAAGGTAAAATAAACATACAAATAGAAGAATGGTATAAAGAACTATGGAAATTAGCAATAAACAATAAATTGACATGTAGGTTAAGAGTTAGGAAAGGGGTATGGAAGGAAAATGACTTTGACGAGGTTTGGGGAAAATTTATTGAGAAGAGTTTAAAAGAAGTAGATGGGAAATGACCTCCACAAGAAGAAATGGAATTTTGGAAGGAGAATGTAAAACAATTCAACCAGTTAAAAATTAAATACATTAAACACTGATAAAAAAATATACATATAAATACACAATTGGCGCACTATTACAATAATAGTGTCAAAATCAATAATACAGTAGAGTCTCACTTATCCAACACTCACTTATCCAACATTCTGGATTATCCAACGCATTTTTGTAGTCAATGTTTTCAAAACATCGTGATATATTTTGGTGCTAAATTCGTAAATACAGTAATTACTACATAGCATTACTGCGTATTGAACTACGTTTTCTGTCGAATTTGTTGTCTAACATGATGTTTTGGTGCTTAATTTGTAAAATCATAAGCTAATTTGATGTTTAATAGGCTTTTCCTCAATCCCTCCTTATTATCCAATATATTCACTTATCCAACATTCTGCCGGCCCATTTATGTTGGATAAGTGAGACTCTACTGTAATAATAATAGTAATAATAGTTGTTATAAAGCAAATAATTGTTATAAAGTAGAGAAGCAGCCAGACTTTGAAGCTGCAAGGCTATTCAATGCTAATCAAGGTGGCCACTTTTTAAATCGTGTCAGAAGCGACTTGAGAACATACTCCAAGTTGCTTCTGGTGTGAGAGAATTCACCGTCTACAGCAGGGGTCCCCAAACTAAGGCCCGGGGGCCGGATGCGACCCTCCAAGGTCATTTACCTGGCCCCCACCGTCAATTTTATAATATAATATTTTTATATTATTTTAAATAATATAATATATTGTATATACATACACTATTGGTAATAATATTATAATGTTATACAATATAATACTAATAATAATACCATATAATAATATTAATTATATGTTATAAAAAGGTTTCCCCTGACATTAAGTCCAGTCATGTCTGACTCTGGGGGTTGGTGCTCATCTCAATTTCTAAGCTGAAGAGCCGGCGTCGTCTGTAGACACCTCCAAGGTCATGTGGCCGGCATGACTGCATGGAGCGCCCTTACCTTCCCGCCGGAGCGGTACCTATTGATCTACTCATATTTGCATGTTTTCGAACTGCTAGGTTGGCAGGAGCTGGGGCTAACAGCGGGTGCTCATTCCACTCCCGGGATTTGAACCTGGGACCTTTTGGTCCACAAGTTCAGCAGCTCAGTGCTTTAACACACTGTGCCATCAGGGCCCCCCATTATATGTTATATATTACATATAATATTACAGTATAGTGGTATAGTTCAATATAGTAATATATAATGCAAATATTGTGCTCAGATGCTCTGAGTCCCCTTCGGGGTGAGAAGTGCGGGATATAAATGTAATAAATAAATGTAGTAAATGAATAAATAAATAATTTTAGACTTAGGCTCACCCAAAGTCTGAAATGACTTGAAGGCACACAACAACAACAACAACAACAATCCTAATTAACTTGACTATCTCATTGGCCAGAATCAGGCCCACACTTCCCATTGAAATCCCGATAGGTTTATGTTGGTTACAATTGTTTTCATTTTAAAATATTATATTGCTCTTTCATTTTTGTTGGTTTTTTTTCACTACAAATAAGACATGTGCAGTGTGTACAGGAATTTGTTCATTTTTTTTTTCAAATATAATTCGGCCCCTCCACAGTCTGAAGGATTGTGGATCGGCCCTTTGCTTTAAAAGTTTGAGGACCCCTGGTCTACAGAGATGTTGTCCAGGGGACATTGCCCAAATGTGTTACTGGGAGGCTTCTCTCATGTCCCTGCAAGCTAGAGCTGACAGATGGGAGCTCACCTAGTCTCACAGATTCGAACCGGCAACCTTCAGGTCAGTAGTTCACAAGGGTTTAATAATAATAATAATAATAATAATAATAATACTTTATTTTTATACCCTGTCTCCATCTCCCCAAAGGGACTCGGGGCGGCTTACGTGGGGCCAAGCCCAGATAAAACAGTAAACCAAATAAGAACATCAAAAAGATACAAACACAAATATTAAAATTCAACATTCTAAATATAACAAGAGTATAAAATGATAATCATACTAAAACATGGATTTTGCACCCAAATAGAGGGGATAAAAATGAACTGAGCAAAGTGCAACAAGTGAGTCTTATAACATGAGGTAGTTAATTCAGGGCAATCGTTAATGAGAGAGTAGCTTGGGATGGGATTAGCTTATTAACCCACTGTGCCACCATGACTCCTATTTAGTAGTAATAATAACATATTTAAACATAATATATTATAATTATAACTAGCTGTGCCCGGCTACGCGTTGCTGTGGCCTTTTTTAGGTGGTTCCATGTCTTTTGGGGGGGGGGGGGGGAATCTTTTGTTGGAAGGTGTTAGGTGGCCTTGATTGTTTCCTAGATGGAATTCCTTTGTTTTCAGAGTGTTGCTCTTTATTTTGTGTTTTGAGATGAAAGAGTGATGAGTACCGAATGGGTTTGGACCTTCAAAGAGTGGGTGTTTCCCTGTTTGAGGGGCGGGGGGATCCTTTGTTGAGCGTAAGAACATAGAGACGTGGATGAGGGGTTGTGTTGTCAATTTTCTAGGTTGGGGAGACTTTAGTTTTGTTGTTTTGCCCGGTGGAGCGACGCCATTATCCTTTTAAATATATAGATAGATATAGATATAATCATATATCTAAAAATAGTAGTGTAGGTTGAGTATCTCTTTTCTGAAATCCTCAATAATAATAGTAGTAATAATAATAATACTAATAATAATAACTATGATAAGCCAATGGGAATTTTGGCTGCATCCAAAGAAGCCTAGTGTCCAGATTGAGGGAAGTCATGGTGCCTCTCTATTCTGCTTTGGTCAGACCTCTTTACCTGGAATCACACTGTGTCCAGTTCTGGGCACCACAGTTGAAAAGAGATGTTGACAAGCTGGAAGGTGTCCAGAGGAAGAGGGCAACTAAAAGGATCAAAGGACCTTGAATCCCTCTGAGGGGCTTCTTAAAGAACTGGGTCTGTTTAGCCTTCAGAAGAGAAGGCTGAGAAGAGACATAAGAGCCATGTGTAAATATGTGAAAGGGTTTCATAAGGAAGAGGGAGCAGGCTTATTTTCTGCTTCCCTTGAAACTAGGACTAGGAGCAATAGGCTCAAATGACAGGGAAGGAGATTCCACCTGAACATCAGGAAGAACTTCCTGACCGTAAGAAGAGCTGTTCAGCAGTGGAACTCTTTGCCTCATAGTCTGGTGTGACCCGCCTCAAGCCACAAGGAGAGGCGGGTAAAAAATAAAAATTATTATTTTAATGACATAAAAACACAATATGACACAGCAAACGAAATGTATATGCTGGATTTTGTATCACAAAATCACAAGTTGAACACTTCTGAGGTGTTTAGGACTGTGTGATGTATTTTTGAATGATGCACGCAGATCCATGTAAAGTGGCCTTTTGCAGTTGACAGATCGTGATTTTGTCAATGTTTATTGTTTTCAAATGGCGGCTGAGATTTTTTGGCATAGCATCCAGTGTGCTGATTCTCACTGGGACCACCCGTACTAGTTTACGCCAGAGCCTTTGTAGTTTGATTTATTGTTATTGTTATTGTGAGCAGCCCTGCTTAGATGTTGCAGACTCAGGACAACTTCCTTGATGGAGTCCATCCAACTGTAAAGCTGTCTTCCTCTTTTCTTATAAACTTCGTAAGCATTAGTCATATCTTCTCATGATGTAACCAAAGTTTGAGCCTCAATTTAGTCATTATTGTCTTCTAGGGAGAGTTCAGGCTTGATTAGGGCCCAATTATTATCTTTTAGCCAGACATAGTATAAATAGAACTAAGTCTTCCTCTTTTCAAGCTACCTTCATTTTTTACAAATTATTTTTCAACGTCAGTTTAGTTACTTTGGTTGCTGGTAAGAGAATTCAGCCTTGATTTGTTCTTAGCCCTGCTTATTTGTCTTTTTTTGGCAGTCCATCCTGTTCGTAAAGGAGTTGATTTTGTCCCCTCTTGGCAACTTTCTCTTTCTCAGTCCTCCAGCCCTCCATGTTTGCATAGGAGCATGAGCCAATTTCTGTATTGTACGTTTTGTTTTGTGTTGTAACGCTCCGGTTGCATATCCTCAATGTGAACTAGGGTTCTCCATGCTCCAATGGACAGGCCTTGAACGAGCACATAAAGTCCATCCTTTTGCCATTCTTTTGTACTTGGGAGTGTTGGTAAAAGACAGCTGATGAATACCTTTATAATATATTTTCATGGACCAACCTCCAGTTCTGCTTCTAGGTAGTTTTTCTGAATGCCAAAGAATAGGCAATGGTCGCCTATTTGACATGACCATCCCTCACCTAAAAGAGAAACATATAGAGCTTGGCTGCAACTGAAACTTTGCATCTTGGCCCTTTTAGATCTTCACGTAGAGTTAAAGGTGTTCGTTGGGTTTTACCTAATCATTGCTGTCATTGAAAACCACCTCCAAGGACAGCTTTCTCCTGAAACACAGATACGGCTTTAAACCGGTGCCCTTGCTAATTGGAAAAGCCTGCCAGAAGTGTGCAAAAGCATCACTTTAAAGAGCTTGCATCTGCATTTCTTTGTGCATTAAAGTAGATCAGGAGTTCTCCCTATAAAGTGTTTCCAGCTGGTGATGCCAAGGTCTTGGTGTTCACCTTTATGCTTACCACATTTCAAGCCCAGAAAGGGTTTCCCATGTATTTTTTGCAGTTCCATAGAAATAGGAATTGTGGGAGTTAAAGTCCGAAACACCTGGAAGAGGGCCCGTTTGCCCATGCCTGTGATAAGGGATACTCAAGCTGTATTCATCCTCAAAAAGTGTTGACTCTTTAGAACTGGAAATCATTTCCTGGCGCATTGCTAATTTTTCTCTCTGCCCTCCAATGCCCTCCACTGATTGGAAAGGCCCTCTGAGGCTCATGGCATCATCTCAGCCAAAGCCAATAATAATTGGAGGCATGACAGATACTGCCTGTGAGTTTGTGCCCTTTGCTGCAGAAATCTTGTCTTCTTGCTTAGCTGAGGACCTTTTCAATCAAGAGGCTGTTTGTGTCTTGTCAAGGTGGGTCTATTTATTTATTTATTGTGTCAGAAGCAAACCGAGGGTACAAGTTGTATTGTATTTAAAAACAAACAAAGTTAAAAAAAACTTGGCATTATACTAAATGTCCTTTGACCAGTAGCTGGCCACTTGGAGTGCCTCTGGTGTTGCTGTAAGAAGGTGCTTCATTGTTCATGTGGCAGGGCTCAGACTGCATTGTAATAGGTGGTCTGTGGTTTGCTCTTCTCCACACTTGCATGCTGTGGACTCCACTTTGTAGCCCCATTTCTCTAGGTTGCCTCTGCATCTTTTGCTGCATCATCTGTTCAGCACCTTCCAAGTCGCCCAGTCTTCTCTGTGCCCAGGAGGGAGTCTCTCATCCGGCGCCAGCCACTGATTGAGATTGTGGGTTTTAGCCTGCCACTTCTGGACTCTCGCTTGCTGAGGTGTTCCTGCGAGAATCTCTGTAAATCTTAGAGAACTATTCCTTGATTTAAGGCATTGGCGTGCTGGCTGATACCTGAACAGGGGATGGGCCAGAGATGTCAATGCCTTGGTCCTTTCATTGCTGGCTGCTACTTCCTGGCAGATGTCATGTAGCGCGATGTGGGGCATAGACATCCTGTGATAATGCGCATCTCTCATTAAGAGCCACATCCACTATTTTAATGTGGTGAGGGGTATTTCACACTGGGCATGCATATTCAGCAGCAGAGCAGCAAAGCGCAAGGGCAGATGTCTTCACTGTGTCTGGTTGTGATACCCAAGTTGTGCCAGTCAGCTTTTGTATGATGTCATTTCTAGCACCCACTTTTTGCTTGATAGTCAAGCAGTGCTTCTTGTAAGTCAGGGCATGGTCCAGGGTAACTCCCAAGTATTTGGGTATGCTGCAATACTCCAGTGGGATTTCTTCCCAGGTATTCCTTAGATCTCGAGGTGCTTGTCTGTTTTAGATGGATTAGGGATCAGATCGCTTTCCCTGTAATAGGCAGTAAGAACATCTAAAACTTCAGAGAGCTTCTGTTCAACCCTTTCAAAGCTCCTTGTTTGGGCAGTGATGGCACGATGGTCAGCATAGATGAAACTCTCTGCTTTCTGGCAATGGCTGGTCATTTGTGTAGATGTTAGCCATTGTTGGAGCAAGCACGCTCAGCAGTGATACTGCATTGAAGGATAAGGACGGCATGACCGGCAGTTACAGCTTTTCTATAAGTTTGCAAGGAGGAGGATGCCAAACTTTGGGAAATGTACGAAAAGCCTGTGATAGGGTCGCCATAAGTTGGAAAGGGCTTGAAGACGCACTACAAAAATATGTCCTGCAGCCCCTTGTGAGCTGTTGGGTGCAGGTAACAATAATAATGTTTATTTATACTTTGCCTTTTCCCTCGTCGTATGGGAGAAAGCACAGTAGCAGAATGGAAAAAAAGCATTCATTGTTCTGTCTTTGAATAGTTCTGAGAATTAATAATGTTTGGCTTCCAGTTGAGCGTGTCAAAACTTGTTCTGGCAAGGAAGAAAACCTGTTCTCACTGAATAGACATAATCAATCACCTCCTCTTTTTTTGGACAATATTTGAGCTTCCTGTTGTAAAAAGTACACAATCATCAGAAACCCATGATCTTGCCTTATGATGCAACAGCTATAAAATTGGTTATATCCCTGTCTTAGAAATATCAGTATTTCTTATATTTTGGGAATAATTTGTCTCTATAACAGCTGGTATAAATAATATTTCATTTTTTGTTCTTCCTTTTACTCTGCCCAAATGAATTTTGCATCAGGAGGCCTTTTTTTGCTGAGAAGATGGCAATAGCACACTGTTTTGTCAGACAGCCCAATTAGAAATAATTAAATCCAGGGAAAGGCTTTCTTAAGAGCAGTCTTGTAAAAAGAATTGAATGTTTTATAACGTTGCTGATATAAAGCTGCTCTGTGGTTTTCTTACACCCAAAGCCCTTCATTTCAGTCACGTTCACTATTATCTGTGGTTTTTTGCATCCACACAAAGTCAGGAAATGTCTCCTATGAATATGGGAGTCAAAGTGTAATATTGGTTCTTACACAAGATATTTTATTAGCAAAAAAGGGAACCACTAGCTGTCATTCATGAGTAACATACAATGAATCAGCTTGTTGAATGATGAGAAATATTGCTTCTGACTCTTTCAATATGTTTAATCTCATTCTTCAGTATAAACAAATTGACGTGACAGTCATCAGAACTGGCAGAGCACAGTAATCACAGTCTGTCCCTGTCTTCTGATGCCAAACTCTTGCTTTACATTTAGGACTGGCAGTGAGTGATGGGTGTTGTAGTTCAAGATACCTGGAAGGTACCAAGCTGCAAATGGCTGATTTAGGATGATCTCTGGTTTACATTCATGTGGTTTATGTGACTGCTTATTTACTTGGGACGAAAATCCAGGCTGCCCCTGAGTTACAGATATCCGACTTACGAACAACTCTTACTTAACAGGGCTGAAACAGTAGAAAGTGAGAGGAATCTGCCCTTGGAAGGAAGGGAAATCCACTCCTGGAAGAGTCATTATCGGGGGATTAGATCTCTCCATTGAAGCTTTATCTCCAGTCCTTATTTCCACAACAAGCCAATTTTTCCAAAATCCAATTTTTACAGGGACAGAAAGCAAAGGAAATGCCACAGGGGTATCAACCCTTCCCTATACTATACCAATAGAAATAAGGTTGGGTCTAGCTGTGTTCTGATTTTAAATATCTCTTATAAAATTATTATTTTGCTATGTTGCATGTCCAGCACATACAGTAAAAAGTACCTGGGTGTGTTTCAC
The DNA here is from genome assembly GCF_035594765.1 of Anolis carolinensis. NCBI lineage: Eukaryota > Metazoa > Chordata > Lepidosauria > Squamata > Anolidae > Anolis > Anolis carolinensis. The sequence continues at coordinate 3,406,652 of NC_085844.1, read as the reverse complement.
GTTTTCAATATACATTTTTAGTGTCCCTGTACATCCTCACCAGTTTGACTAGAATCAGGTACCATTTACCAGGTACCATTTTGTAGAAATTCTCTTCAGGTCAAATGCTTAATTCTCTTGACCACATTATATCTCTTGAAGGTCCCCATCCGGCCTAACTCTGGACGTGATTTAAAATAATAAAATCATGCAATTGCAGAATCCGAAGAGAACTCCAAAGGCCATCTGGCCCAACCCCATTCTGCCAGGCAGGAAGACAGAACTAAAGTGCTTCAGAAAGATGCCCATCTATTTGTTGTCTTCCAAAGGCAAGATTCCACTGCCATATATTCTAATGATGATAAAGTTTTTACTAATGTTCTGATGGAATTTCTTTTCTTGTTATTTGAACTTACTCTGTTTCCTTTGTGACTTCAGTTGTGATATTTAAACAATTATTTGACCATTGAAATCACTTTCTCATGGCATTTTTCTTTTCTTTGTCTTGCAGTTCATCGCATGGTGGAAAATAGAATTGAAACTGTGCATGAAAGATGCCTGGCAGTAAGTGTAACAACCTGGTATTATTATTATTATTATTATTATTATTATTATTACCATGTTACTGTGTGTGCATGTGGTTGGGAAATAAGATTCATTTGCATTGAGGAGTTCTCACTTCCAGTCTTTGGAAATAATTACTTATGAAATCAGTGTATATAGTTCATCATGCCTGCAGACTTCTATTTCTCTCATTCTTGGAGGTTCTTCAGGGTTTTTGTTTCTTGGCTGGTATTTTCTGATGTATCCATCAGAATCACAATCTTTTTGAAAGAAAGACTCTTCTTTGAAGTGAAGCACTTCTTTTTGAAGCTCATCTCTCAGTGTGCAAGGAATGTTTGGTTGAGAAATACGAATTAGTTTTCTGTTCCAAGTATTCCTCTAAATCCTTTGTGTTTGAGAACCAGTGCTTCACTGTGATACATCAAAAGAACAATGTGTGTGTTAGATTTCTATATCCTTTCCTTTTCTGTGCCGCTGCTCTTCTTTTGCGAAGGGCCTGTTTTCATCTGTATCACTTCTGTTTGGGAGCGAATGAAAAATATAACAGCATGGAATTGAATACAGATGGCAAATGAAACATATATGGAAATGTTCAAGATGGATGCGTTGATGAAACGAATGTCAGATGATAGTTGAATGGTATTCAGTGATGGCTTTCATAAATGTTGCGGCCTCTCTTGCTTTGTGTGAAATTATTCTCAGAAATATCTTTCATACGGAGTTGATAAGCCGTGCCATATGCGCATTCATTCTGAGTCATTTTGTTCTGCTATAATCCTTGCAGCTTGCTTCAAGTCTTATCTTCACAATACAGATCTGAGTGTGCCAAGAATTTAGAATACATTTTGAAAGCTCAGCCTTCACAATTTGCAAAATACGAAATAGAGCCTTGTTGGGCTAACTAGAAGACATGATTAACCTTATACTAGCTTTGAAGTGGGTTCTTCAAACAGAGATAGTTGGGGAAAAAACTCATTCAAGCGAAACAAGTGACATTGTGGTAGTCACAGTTCTGTAAGTCTGTCTTTTAAGTTTCACGCTGCAGCTTTGGAAGGTAATCAATGCACTGTCCTCTTGTTGTTGCATCTGAGAATTACATCCATATACACAGAGTCTCGCTTATCCAACATAAACGGGCTGGCAGTACATTGGATAAGCGAAAATGTTGGATAGTAAGGAGGGATTAAGGAAAAGCCTATTAAATGTGAAATTACTTTACGATTTTACAAATTAAGCACAAAACATGTTTTAGAACAAGCCTGCCACTTGTTTGGGAGCATGACTGCACTTGCGTTGTTGTTGGGTGTTGCTGCTTAGAGAAACAGCTGTGGATCCTGGCAGGAGGCAGACTGTTGGATAATACAGAAAGTTGGATGAACGAAGGTTGGATAAGCGAGACTGTACTGTACCTAGAGGCCGATAGCTAATCCTTTCTAGCTATACTTTGCCCTCTTGTGGTAGCATTTGAGTACTGCATCCATATATACCTAGAGACTAATAGCTAATTCTTTCTATATACTGTTCTCTTATGGCTGTATCTGAGCACTGCATACATATATCCCTAGAGGCTGGTAGTTAAATCCTTTCTATTTATCCACTGCGCTCTTGTGGTTGTGTGATGTCTCATGGGCCTTGTAGTCCCGTTCCTAGTGCCATTGTGGCAGACGAAGAGGAAAACATGGGATTTACACCGTTTCAGCCAGAAATGGAGCCCCTGCACCTGCAGGATGTTTGCCCTCAAGAAGTTAGTCAAACAAGCCTTGGGCAGAATTCTCCCCCGTTTTCTAGAAAAGACAATTATAATAAAGATAGAGGCGCTAGGGAGGCGAATCGCCGAAGCGCCAGGATCGCAGCCAAACAATTAGCTGATTAGGTCTGCTTCCCTTGGGAAATTCTAAGGAGTCATGCATCTGGACAGAGTTGAGTTTCATTTCTAGTTCTCCAGGGAAAATGTCATTTCTGGCGGGAAGCGAGACCCTATTTAGGTGTTTTCCCGCGAAGGAAACCTTGCGGAGTCAATTCGTCAGCTTGAGGAGTAAGATCGTGTGTAGACTTCGTACTCCAGTTCCCTGTTTCCCGGACCAAGTTTCAAGCCGCCTTGTTTCACGGACCTTGCCACGGACCTAGTTCTTGTTCTTTGTTGCCTCGTATCAAGTCTTGCCTAGCCAAGTATCTAGTTGTTTTCCAGCCTTGTTGTCAAGCCTCCATGGACTAAAGACCTTGTCATCTCCCCACACTTTGCTTGGCAAAGTGTGTGTTTCGGTTATTGGATTATAACTTTGGACTCTAATATCTCATGTTGGACATTGTTTTCCTGGACTATATTTGACCTTTCCTGAAAGGTCTACTTCTGAACTATATTCTTCACTTGTTTTTATTGACTTTATATATTTCCTTAATAAAGATATTAGATAGAATCTGGTCTCTGCGCATGGTTATTGGTGCTCCGCAGCCTGGGTCCTGACAGGTTGCCTCTGAGTGCTGCAGAGATAGATTCCTAGAAGCCAGTAGCTAATCCTTTCTATCTATACATTGCCCTCTTGTGGCTGTCTCTGAGTGCTGCATTCTTGTCTATAGAGACTAATACCATGTTTCCCCGAAAATAAGACAGTATTATTTTTGTATTGTATTATTTTTGCTCCCAAAGATGTGCTAGGTCTTATTTTCAGGGGAATGTCTTATTTTTCCATGAAGAAGAATTCACATTTATTGTTGAACAAAAAAAAATGAACATTTATTATATACTGTACAGTAGCTGTCATCACAAACCAGCATAACCAGACAAACTGTGAATCCTATCAAGAATTTCTTGTTACTACCGTTATTTCCATGTACAACTGGTATGTACATTTACCAATCCTGCATGCTCTGGTGTTCTGTTTGGCAGGCGCTGGGCATGCTTCCAAACAAAAACTTTGCTAGGTCCTACTTTCGGGGGAGGCTTTATATTTAGCAATTCAGCAAAACTTCTACTAGGTCTTATTTTTTGGGGATGTCTTATTTTAGGGGAAACAGGGTAGCTAATACATTTTAAAGTTTTTATTTACAATATACACTGCCCTCCTGTGATTGCACCTGAGCATTGTATATATACATACATACCTAGAGGCCAATAGCTAATCCTTTCTATCTATACGCTGCCCTTTTGTGGTTGCACCTGAGCATTGTGTATATTTATATATACATACCTAGAGGCCAATAGAGCCCCGGTGGCGAAGTGTGTTAAAGCATTGAGCTGCTGAACTTGCAGACCGAAAGGTCCTAGGTTCAAACCCCGGGAGCGGTGTGAGCGCCCGCTGTTAGCTCCAGCTCCTGCCAACCTAGCAGTTCGAAAACATGCCAATGTGAGTAGATCAATAGGTACCGCTCCAGCGGGAAGGTAACGGCGCTCCATGCAGTAATGCCAGCCACATGACCTTGGAGGTGTCTATGGACAACGCCGGCTCTTCGGCTTAGAAATGGAGATGAGCACCAACGCCCAGAGTCAGACATGACTGGACCTAACGTCAGGGGAAACCTTTACCTTTTAGAGGCCAATATCTAATCCTTTCTATCTATATGCTGCCCTCTTGTGATTACACTTGAACATTGTATATATACATACATACCTAGAGGCCAATAGCTAATCTTTTCTGTCTATACGCTGCCCTTTTGTGGTTGCACCTGAGCATTGTATGTGTGTGTATATATATATATAGATATACACATACAGACACACAACCTAGAGGCCAATAGCTACCGTAATCCTATCTGTCAATACACTGTTCTCTTGTGGCTGCATCTGAGAGCTGCATCCATGTATGAAGAGGCCAGGAGATAATCCTTTCTATCTGTATATTGCCCTCTTGTGATTGCATCTTAGCACTGCATACATACATCCTTGCATGAATACATTTTGAGTCCTCGCCCCAAAATGGAGTGCTTTTCAGTTGAGACCTCACAATTATTTTAAGTTGGATAAAGAAGGGTGTCTGTGGGAAGTCTGGCCCAGATCCATCAATCCATGTAGGAGCCTTCGTGATACATATACCGCATCCATATATACATAAATATATGGATAAAGAATGCACTAAAAGAACAGTATGGATACTAAAAGAAGCAGAATTTTTGCTAATATATATTGTCAAAACTATACGCTTATTGTGTTGTCGAAGGCTTTCATGGTCAAAATCACTGGGTTGCTGTATGGCCATGTTCCAAAATTATATACACTTATTTTGGTGAAATCTTGCCCTTCCCAGAAGGCTCAGTCAAAAACTGCTCCAGCTCTTCCTACCCTTTGTTTCTCCTTTTAAATAACTCTTTCCATCTTTCACCCTGCACATATCAGTGCTATGATTCCTCAGTATCTGTCAGGGATGCATCCAGTGGTATCCTTTGTCGTTTAGGAAGTGGTTTTAAGAATATTCAGTCAAAAAGCTTTGGAATATCTCAAAATTCCACATCCTACTTTTCCAGAAGGCATTCCTAGGACAGTTTAAGTGGACTCATAGTGCTGTATTTATGTGCTGCAAACTGCCCCTTAGTTAGAGATGGTGATGATTTCATTTTATACATTTATAGCCTGCTTTAACAGAGAAAATAGGAGCAAGAAAGCCTCTGATAATACCTAGAAAATTCAGCGTTTTTGATAAAAAAAAATTCCAAACTTACCTGGCTGTTTCATTTTAGTGTTGTTACTTTTGAATTAAAAGTTTGCTGAAACTTGTTGACCCATTCTTCTTTGTTTGTAGCATAGGAACCACAAAATATCATTCTGTTTTCTCTTAACATAGTCTTGCTTAGGAACACATCCTCTTCACTAGCTCTCTGTATGCGCATAGAGTGTTTCTTGTTGGAGCTAAAAGTGCCAAAATCCAGGGCTGGAGACATATTATATTTATTATTTGTATGCACAATGCGGCATTGAATTTTGCCATAGTTTGTAAGCCGCTCTGAGTCCCCTTCGGGGTGAGAAGAGCGGGGTATAAATATAGCAAATAATAATAATAATAATTTTCAACAGGATGCACCTGTCTCTTCTTTGCAAGCAATTCGAGAGAGAGCTCTTAGCTCTTAGCTTGCAGGCAAGGTCTTTTCTTCTTAGCCAACCCTTATCTAAGCATCTCTAGATTCCTTTCTATCCATATTGGCTTCTGTAGCTGCGCGTTTCATTACCAAATGGGCAGACCAGGTTACCTGCCTGTCAGGTGCGATGGCCCCGGCCGCGTGACTTGACCTTGTGAAGGGAACTGGATACCTGAGGCTGGCGCTGGTTGGGAAGAGTCTCACCGAGGGCTTTCCGTTGCCTGCCCTGGGATCAGACCTCACTCAGCTTGGGCAGCAGGCAGGCAGGCAGGCAGGTGCAGGTGCAGAAAGGTGGAATCCCAGGAGCCAGGAGGAGCAAGATGAAGGCCTACGTAGCCCTTCCAGTCACTGAGCACGAAAAATCCTACGACTACAACCCCGCATGGGAGCCTGGCCCTTGTGTTTATCTGGGTAGGTCTTCAGTCCTCATGCCCCTCCTTCTCTTCCTCCTTCTTCTCTTTCTTGTCTGTCTCCCATCCTTCTCTTTCTCTTCTTCTTCTTCCTCCTCCTTTTTCTCTTCTTTTCCTCCTCTTCCTCCTTCTTTTCCTTTTCACTTTCTTCCTCCTTCTCTTCCTCCTTCTTCTCTTTCTTGTCTGTCTCCCATCCTTCTCTTTCTCTTCTTCTTCCTCCTCCTCCTTTTTTCTCTTCCTTTCCTCCTCTTCCTCCTTCTTTTCCTTTTCACTTTCTTCCTCCTTCTCTTCCTACTTCTTCTCTTTCTTGTCTGTCTCCCATCCTTCTCTTTCTCTTCTTCCTCCACCTCCTCCTCCTTTTTTCTCTTCCTCCTTCTTTTCCTTCTTGTCTTTTCCCCCTCCATCTGTTTCTCTTCTTTCTCTTCCTTCTTAATGTTCCTCCTTCTTCCTTTCCTTCTCCTCTTCCTTGTGCTTTCCTCCATCTCCTTCTCTTTTTCCTTCTCTACTTTTTCCTCTTCCTCCTTTTCCCTTTCCTCCTCCTCTTCCTCCTTCTTTCCTCCTCTTCGTCCTTTTTATCCTTCCTTTTCTCTCTCCTTCTTTCCCTTCTTTATTTTCCTCTACTATCTTTTTGTCTCCTTGTTTTTTCCTTCTTTCCCTTTCCTTCTCCTCTTCCTCCTTTCCTTCTCCTTCTCCTACTCCGCCTCCTCTTCCTTTCCTTTTCCTCCCCTTTCCTCCTCTTCCTCCCTCTTTTCCTTTTCACTTTCTTCCTCTTAGTTCTTCTCTTTCCTCCTCCTCCTCTTCCTTTCCTTTTCCTCTCCCTTTCCTCCTCTTCCTCCTTCTCTTCCTTATCTCTTTCCCCTTCGATCTCTTTCTCTTCTTCCTTCTTCTCCTCCTTTTCTTCCTTCTTTTCCCCTTTTGTTCCCCTCCTCCTCCTCCTCCTCCTCTTTTCCTCCTTCTTTTACTTTTCCCTTTCTTCCTCCTCCTCCTCTTCCTTCTCCTCCTTATTTTCTCCTCCAGCTCTTTCTATTCTTCCTTCTCCTACTTTTCTTCCTCCTTTCTCTTTCCTTCTCCTCCTACTTTTCTTCCTTCTTTCCCCCTTTCGTTCCCCTCTTCCTTCTCCTCCTCCTCCTCTTTTCCTCCTTCTTTTACTTTTCCCTTTCTTCCTCCTCCTCTTCCTTCTCGTTATTTTCCCCTCCATCTCTTTCTATTCTTCCTCCTACTTATCTTCCTCCTTTCTCTTTCCTTCTCTTCTTCCTTTTCCTTCTTTCCTTCTCCTCCCTCCTCCTGCTTTTCCTCCTCCTCCTATTTATTTATTTCCCTTTTATCTTTGAATGAGACACAAAACAGCTCACAACACTAAAAAGCAAGCCCTCACAACATATAAATATTAAAATAGAATTTGATATACAAGTCAATTAAAATCACTTGAACACTTAAAAGCTAATTGCATACCTTTCAGCATCCATCTGTTCTTCCTCCCTGTTCTATTGTCACTTTTTCTCTAAAATAACTTTGCAGTGCCAAAACTCTTCTCTTCACCTTTTGTTCATACAGTTATGTATTTTTTTAAAACAACTGATTTATTGCATAATTTCTTATTTGAAAGCATAAAGGTACGTAGTGCTACCACAAATCTCCTTTTCAAAACATTCACATGGAAAAATTGTGTGGCTCATCTTATGGCAGATGTGGTTTCAAGCCTCATCTTGTTTGTTTCTTTATCCATATTTCCCCAGACACTTACTCTCCAGGTAGATCTGCATTGTTGTTGTTGTGTGGAATGGTTGCTGGCATGTCACTATCTCTCTCTATATCTTGATGCCTATGTGTTTGACAAAATACAGTAAAGTCTCACTTATCCAAGGTTCTGGATTATCCAATGAATTTTTGTAGTCAATGTTTTCAATATATCATGATATTTTGGTGCTTAATTCGTAAATACAGTAATTACAACATAACGTTACTGCGTATTGAGCTACTTTTTATGTCAAATTTGTTGAATAACATGATGTTTTGGTGCTTAATTTGTAAAATCATAACCTAATTTGATGTTTAATAGGCTTTTCCTTAATCTCTCCTTATTATCCAAGATATTCGCTTATTCAAGGTTCTGCTGGCCCGGTTAGCTTGGATAAGTGAGAGTCTACTGTATATAATTTATAGCTATTGTGTACTTCACAGATTCTGAGACTGCAATTTCTGGAATGTTATAATTTGGCTACATAAATTTGGGACAAATCCAGGAAGATTTGTCTCAAATACAGGGACAAATCCTTTGATTCATCTGATAATAATAATAATAACTTTATTTATATCCTGCCCTATCTCCCTGTGAGGACTCAGGGTGGCTTACAACAAGCAGCGGCAAACATTCAATGTGGTAAGGTGCTAGCAAAACCAAGACAACCAAAGCCACACAAATCCAAAAACGTATCCAACATCCACATCAAAGTGATAATAAAGGCACTACCACAAATTAGACAATGACATAACAGAATTACATTTTCACACCTAAACATTAAGGTAATTCCTTCAACTCTTTCAAAAGAAAGTTTGCAAGTTTGTTTTTAGCTCTCTTCTGCAAAGAGTACAGCAGTGTACTAGTTGATTTTTTGAAGTGGCCTATAGATTTAATTATGACGGATTTAATTATGGATAGCAAGCTGTTCACTGGAGAGCACTGAAAATGTGCTGAGGACACTGGGAGATAGTGAGAGGAAGAGTTAAGACGTTTTTTTGAAAAAGCAGGGAAGCAAAAGATCAACTGGGAGTGTCCTGAACTGGGACATTGGCAGCATCTGGTTAATGAAACTGGGCCCTGGGTTCTGAAACTTTGAATTTTCTGCATGCGATATCCTTGCGGTGGCTTGCTATTTTTTTTTTGTTTGTATGTGTGTTGATTATATCTGAGGCTGAAAGTAGATACTCAAAGTGTGTGCTTAAGTATTTATGTTGCGTGGGAGTAGAGTTTCATCCTGTTACTCATTTGGCAGTGCATCCCTAAGCATGATCAATGATTTCAAATTGAAGTTGTGCAGTATCTTCAGGAGGCTCTCATTGTGACCTGGAATCTCTGCTCCATTCTTTGTACCATCAAAATTATGATTGCTGTTAATACTTATCAGAGCCATTTACCTATAAGATTCAATCCTGGTGGCATTTCAAATATGAGATTCAATTTTCAAAGCAAAGTCTCCATCTCCCAAGAGCTTGAGTCTCCTCATTGTGGTCTTTATTACAGTTGTTGTTGTTCCTATTATTATTTTCATTCTTATTGCAGGAGTTTGCTGCTGTTGTGCCGCTTTGCGCCCTCGTTATAAGCGCCTGGTGGATAACATATTCCCCGAAGACCCCAAAGTAAGCGAAGATTTGAAATATCTCCTCATAAGGCTTCCTAATTGTTCATTGTAAAAGTTCTGGCTTAGCAGTCCCACATTTCTGAATGCATATACCGTATATACTCGAATATAAGCCGACCCGAATATAAGCCGAGGCATCTAATTTTACCACAAAAAAACTGGGAAATCATTGACTCCAGTATAAGCCGAGGGTGGGAAATTTCAGAAATAAAAAATAGATACCAAAAAATTACATTAATTGAGGCATCGGTAGGTTAAATGTTTTGGAATATTACATAAAACTGTAATTTAAGATAAGATTGTCTAACTCTGATGAAATCATTATTCTCATCTTCTTCAATGTAAACGTGCTTATGTATCTTTTTAATCATAATATAGTTAAATAATACATGTAATTAATAATAATAAATACAGGAAAATAATACATGTAATAATAAATAGAGTAGAATAATAAATGTAATAATAATAATAATAATAATAATAATAAGATCAGAGTGAAATAATAAAACAGAGTAAAATAAATGTAATAGTAGCAACAATAATAGAGAAAAATAATAAATGTAATAATAGAGAAAAATAATAAATGTAATAATACCAATAATAATAGAGAAAAATAATAAATGTACCATATATTCTCGAGTATAAGCTGACCCAAATATAAGCCAACCAGGATCCTCACCCGAGTATAAGCCGAGGGGGGCTTTTTTATTCCTAAAAAGGGCTGAAAAACTAGGGTTATACTTGAGTATATACAGTATATAGTATACAAATCAAAAAATCTTAACACAACAGATGCTTATTGGTTTACTTTTGTTCTAAGTTCATCTTATAAAAATATTTCTGCTCTGCTTAAGGTAATCTTTCAGTACAGTATTTTCAGTACAGAGTTTCGATGTTCTCAGTTTTATATATATATTTAGTGTGTTTTGTCAGGGTTTTTGTATGTTATGATGTTTTTATTTTATTTTTATTTCTTTTTTCATTTTTATTCTTTATTTTATTTGTCATCATTTTGTTTATTAAGTTATAGTTAGGTTGTTTTTATTGTCTAATGTGCCTTGTCTTGATGTAAATTGTTTGTATGTTTTCTTTTGGCATTGAATTGTTGCCATAATAATAATAATAATAATAATAATAATAATAATAATAATAATAATAATAATAATTTGTTTTTATATCCCGCTCCCATCTCCCCCAGGGGGACTCGGGGCGGCTCACATGGGGAACAAGCCCAATGTCACATACAATGAACAATCATACATTAAAACTAATATAAACAATATAAACAATAAAACCATATGACAGCATAAAACAGGATAAAGCAGCAAATCAGAACAATGAGTCTGAACATAGTGCAATATATATAGAGGCAAAAATTATACAGGCTCAACATGTAAGGCTCAGGATAAAATATAGGGCGATCAGGAAGACAGTAATCTCATTTAAAAATAAAATCAACAAGAGAGGAACATCGATAAGTTACGAAGGCTGTGACAACTATATCTCTATACCCAGAGTCCCTTTGGGTAGAGAGGGCGGTCTATAAATAAAGTTTATTATTATTTATTTATTACACCTTAGCCCTCATTGGCGCAGCGGGTCAAACCACTGAGCTGCTGGACTTGCTGACCAAAAGGTTGGCGGTTGGAATCTGGGGAGCAGAGTGAGCTCCCGCTGTTAGCCCCAGCTCCTGCCAACCTAGCAGTTCGAAAACATGCAAATGTTAATAGATTGATAGGTACCACTTCTGCAGGAAGGTAATGGCACTCCCTGCAGTCATGCTGGCCACATGACTTAGGAGGTGTCTACGGACAATGCCGGCTCTTCAGCTTAGAAATGGAGATGAGCACCAACCCCCAGACACAACTAGACTTAATGTCAAGGGAAACCTTTACCTTTACCTTTTATTACACCTTCAAAGCCACACCCCAAATCCTAAGATCAGTATAACCCATGCAGTAGCAAATTGATACGAACTTGAATGGGTTTTCCTCACTGTCAGAGTCTCTTCTGCATTGAAAGAGAATCATTAGCTCTCTGAATGGCAGTTGGATGAGCTTTCTTTCAGAGCGCAATGACGTACAACCTGTCCAAAAAACAGGAGGGCCACAGGTTGTGCTGACCTGCTTCAGAGGGAATTTCAGAGCTGCAAATCCCCATGGAGAAGGTTATTTCATTTGATATGCATTGCATGTATTTAATTTAATTCAAGTGTACCATTTTAAGTTTACAACTCACATTGAAATCATGTTATTCTCAAATGTATCTTTCTGGGATCTTTCACCTGCTTAGGATGGCCTTGTCAAAGCCGACATGGAGAAGCTGACTTTCTATGCGGTCTCTGCCCCGGAGAAACTTGACCGAATTGGTGCCTATTTAGCTGAAAGGCTGAGCCGGGATGTTGTCAGGCACCGCTATGGGTAAGACCCCAATGCGTCTCTTAGCCATTTCAAATGCTTTATACCCATTTTTACCCTGAAATGGTATGTGTTACCAGCACTGACCTATGATTTAAAGCTACTTGGCTTTTTATTTTCCCTTGGAAGCGGATAAGAAGCTCAATGTGTTGTCGAAGGCTTTCATGGCCGGGATCACAGCGTTGTTGTATGTTTTCCAGGCTGTATGGCCATGTTCCAGAAGTATTCTCTCCTGACGTTTTGCCCACATCTGTGGCAGGCATCCTCAGAGGTTGTGAGGTATAAGGGATAAGAAGCTCCCACAGCAGACAGACAGGATTGTGTTTATTGTTCGGAAATGTGTGGGCTCTCTTTCCTCCCAAGCTGTCAATGCACCACACATCATGAGTACTGATAAGTGGGCAAAGGCACTTAGGAATAATGTTTTAGGAAACTTGGAAGTATGACAGTCAGCCTTGAAAAAGCAGCTGGGGTTTGCCTCTGGATCTGTTGCTAGATTCAACAGCCTATACAACAGTTGTTAGAGCTGTTTCTTTCTTAGAGCTGAAAGATCTAGGACAGGGAGCCATGGATTCGAATTGCAGGAAGAAAGATTCCATCTCAATATTGGGAAGAACCTTTTGATGGCAATAGATGTTTGGAAGTCTGGCAGAGCCCCCTCCTCTGAAGGTTTTTAAGCGGAGGCTGGATGGCCATCTGTTGGGCGGGCTTTGATTGTCCTTTCCTGCCTGGCAGAATGGATAGCCCTTAGAGTCTCAAGGATTCTATGATTCTATGATCTGAAGATGGTGGTGCATGCGCTGGAAGCCTCAAGGCTGGACTTCTGCAATGTGCTGTACATTAGGCTCCATCTGTACCAGGTTTGGAAATGTGCAGTTAATATAAAACATGGCAGCGAGGTAGGTTAGTGGTACATCTAGGAGTGAGCATATTACACCAATATTGAAATTGTATTGTCTAAGGCTTTCACGGCCAGAATTACTGGAGTGTTGTATGGTTTCCGGGCTGTATGGCCGTGTTCTAGCAACATTTTCTCCTGACATTTCGTCTTCATCTTTGGCTGGCATTTTCAGAGGATCTGATACCGTGTTTCCCCGAGAATAAGACAGTGTCTTATATTAATTTTTGCTCCCAAAGATACTCTAGGTCTTATTTTCAGGGGATATCTTATTTTTCCGTGAAGAAGAATTCACATTTATTGTTGAACAAAAAAATGAACATTTATTGTATACTGTACAGTAGTTGTCATCACAAACCAGCATAACCAGACAAACGGTAACCCTATAAAAAATTTCTTGTTACTACAATAATTTCCATGTATAACACTCTATGGTACGTACATTTACCGATCCTGCATGCTCTGGTGTTCTGTTCATTGGGCATGCTTCCAAACAATTTTTTTTTGCTAGGTCTTATTTTCAGGGGAGGCCTTATATTTAGCAATTCAGCAAAACCTGTACTAGGTTTTATTTTCTGGGGATGTCTTATTTTAGGGGAAACAGGGTGGTAGTAGTGGAGTATATTCAATGCTTTACTATCCTCAGATCCTCTGAAGATGCCAGCCACAGACGAAACATCAGGAGAAAATGCTGCTAGAACATGGTCATTTAGTCTGGAAACCACACAACACCCCAATATTGAAATTGCTCTGCTGGCTGCGAGTTAGTTTCCAGGCAACGTGCAAAGTGTTAATCATTACCTTTAAAGCCTTACATGATTTTTGTCCAGGTTACTTATGGGATTGGCTCCTCCCATGTTATCAACCCCATTATACCCATTTACTCTGGGGGACGTTTATTCCAGTCAGCTGAAGATGCTGTCTGAATTTAAAATAGCAGTAAGGACCAGTCTCTTCTGGCAGGCCCTTTCAAAATGATTTTAAATTATGTATTGGTTGTATTAATATATGTATTGGTTGCACATATTATTTTGAACTGATGTTTTAACTCAGTTCTGTATTGTGTGCTTTTAAGTGAGCATATATTTATTTATTTGCCCCATTTATACCCTGCCTTTCTCACCCCAAAGGGGACTCAAGGTGGCTTACACATGGCACAATTCGATGCCCCAAAACACATATAAAATTAAAGCTTAAAATATTAAATATTTAAAATTAAAACATAAAATTTTCAAACATTACAACAGTTAAGAATCACGCCATCCAAAAAATCGTGGTCTAAAGCCATTCCGAGGTCATATAATACGTATATGTTGTATTTTGATATACTGTATATATTCAAGTATAAGCCTAGTTTTTCAGCCCTTTTTTTAAGACTGAAAAAGCCCCCCTCAGCTTATACTCGGGTGAGGGTCCTGGTTGGCTTATATTTGGGTCAGCTTATACACTAGACTGTATGGTACATTTATTATTTTTCTCTATTATTGTTGCTACTGTTACATTTATTTTACTCTATTTTTATTATTATTGTTAATACATTTATTTTTTCGCTCTGATATTATTATTATTATTACTATTATTATTGCATTTATTATTTTACTCTATTATTACATGTATTATTTTACTCTATTATTATTAAAAGGATATATAAGCACATTTACATTGAAGAAGATGAGAATAATGATTTGATCAGAGTTGGACAGTCTTATCTTAAATTTGAGCTTTATGTAAATATTCAAAAACATTTAACCTATTTATGCCTGAATTAATGTAATTTTATTGGTATCTATTTTTATTTCTGAAATTTACCACCATCGGCTTATACTGGAGTCAATGTTTTCCCAGTTTTTTTGTGGTAAAATTAGGTGTCTTGGTTTATATTCGGGTCGACTTATACTCTAGTATGTACAGTATTTATTCCCTGCCTTGATCTGTGGGGAGAGGTGGATAAGAAAGGATGATGATGATGATGATACAATTATAGAGTTGGAAGATACCCCAAGGGCCATTGAGTCCAACCCTATTATTTTACTAAGCAGGAATACACTATCAAAACCCTCCTGACAGATGGCCATCCAGCTCTGCTTAAAAAAAAAAAACTCCAGAGAAGGGGACTCCAATGGATTCCCATGCAGCATATTCAGTTGCCAAACAACTCTTTCCATTGGAAAGTTTATTCCTAATATTTAGATGGAAACTTTTTTCCTGCAATTTGAATCCATTGCTCCATCGTTCCCTAGACTCTGGAACAGCAAAAAAAGAAGCGTATCCCCTCCTCAGTATCACATCCTTTTTAATATGTAAATGTGGATGATGATGATAATGACAGCCTGCTTTTACCTGTCTTGTTTTCATTTGGCTCTCAGGTACGTCTTCATTGCCATGGAAGCCCTGGACCAGCTGCTCATGGCTTGCCATTCTCAAAGCATCAAGCCCTTTGTGGAGAGCTTCCTGCACATGGTGGCCAAGCTGCTGGAGTCCGGAGAGCCCAAGCTGCAAGTGTTGGGGACCAACTCGGTGGGTGAAAGTGCTCCGTGGAGGCAATTGTGCCTTGATGGTAGCTTTGGGAAGAAGGCGGTATGGCATGGGCAGACAGGAACAACCTTATCCGCCAGCACCCGGCTGTAGAACCTTCCTGGTTAGCTGCATTGGCCATTGCCTGTATGCATGCCATAGATTATGCAAAGAGAAACAGGAGCTGGCAATCCATGTTCACTCCCTAGCAATGTAGTTAAGCTGTAGTTCAGAAAAGATGGAATATATCCAGAGGAAAGAGATCCAGATGGCTGTTTATGTGGACACCAAAAGCCTTATGAGGAATGGCTTGAGTAATACAAGTTGAGTATCTCTTATGTTAAATACTTGGGACCAGAATAATAATAATAATAATAATAATAATAATAATTATTATTATTATTATTATTATTATTATTATTTTATTATGACACAGCGAACAAGATAGACATGCTGGATTTCGTATCACAAAATCACAAGTCAAACACTTCCCAAGTGTCTAGGACTCTGTGATGTATTTTCGGATGATGCGTGCAGATCCCAGTAGAGTGGCCTTTTGCAGTTGGCAGATCGTAATTTTGTCAATGCCTATTGTTTCCAAATGCCGGCTGAGATCTTTTGGCACGGCACCCAGTGTGCCCATCACCACCGGGACCACCTGCACTGGTTTCTGCCAGAGTCTTTGAAGTTCAATCTTGAGGTCCTGATAGCGGCTGAGTTTTTCCTGTTGTTTTTCGTCAATGCGACTGTCACCTGGGATGGCGACATCAATGATCCAAACCTTTTTCTTTTCCACAACTGTGATGTCTGGTGTGTTGTGTTCCAGAACTTTATCAGTCTGGATTCGGAAGTCCCACAGTATCTTTGCGTGCTCATTTCCCAATACTTTTGCATGTTTGTGATCCCACCAGTTCTTTACTGCTGGGAGGTGGTACTTGAGGCATAAGTTCCAATGAATCATTTGGGCCACATAGTTGTTCCTCTGTTTGTAGTCTGTCTGTGCGATTTTCTTACAGCAGCTGAGGATTATAATTATTATTGTTATGTTTATTATTATGTTTATTTACATCCTGCTTTTCTCTCCATAAGGACACTCAAAGCAGCTTACATTACTTCAATACCTTTTAAAATATACAAATATTAAAACAGAATTAAATATCATTAAAATTAAAAACAATTCAGTTAAAAAACATTAAAACGTATTGAAAACTAAAAGCCACAGAATTGTTTTGGATTTCAGATTTTATTTCTGAATTTGCATACAGGTGGAACATGCTACCTGCAAATTTTTTGAGAGTCTCCTTTAGAGGCTTTAGAGGCCTCTGTCAGGAGGGATTGGATGGTGAATTTTGGGGGTCTCCTCTTAGGACTCTTTATATGTATATACTAAGATGTCTTGGAGGTGCATATGCCATCTTGAATGCATAACCTGAAGGTCATTTTATGCAATATTTTATAGGATTTTTGTTCATGAAACAAAAGTTTGCATCTGTTGAACCAACAGAAAGCAACTAATTCACTATCTTGCACACCTGTGAGAATTTCAGAGTCATTCCGAGTTCCAAATAAGGGATATTCAATCTGTAATTTTGCTCTTTTTGTGTGAGTGTGAATTAACTCTTGCCAGGATTGTGTCCCATTGGATGATAAGCCCAGAAATGTATTTACATTCTTCAGCAGATATGGGCAAGTCTTTAAATAGAATCTTGATGTGTGCAGAAGGCATTCTGTCACGCCTTCATGGCTGCTGCATTAGTGATGAGCGTATCATGGGCTTCGGTAGCCTGATCGTCATGCTAGCTGCATGATACAGTTTCACAGGAACTTGGTTTCCCAGAGGCTCGATTTAGGAGGAAGCAAACCCTACAAACAGCAAAAATGTGGCATTAAGATCATTCTTGGTGTGTATCAACCTCTTTCCTCAGTCAGGTGGATGGGATTGATCTGAGAACAGAGCTTTGGGAACCCAGTTAGATTAAGAATTTATGTTCATAGACTCCTACAGTTGGAGGAGACCTCAAAGGCCATCCAGTCCAACCACCTTCTGCCAGGCAGGAAGACACCATCCAAACCTTTCCAACAGATGCCCATCCTACCTCCAAAGAAGAAGATTCCCCCAGACTCCCAGGCAGCAGCATATTTCATGGTTGAACAGTTCAGGGGGAAAATCCTGATATTCAGCTGGAATCTCTTTTCTTACCATTTGAAAACTTTGCTCCATTGTGTCTTACTCTTGAGATCAGGGCTTCTTACTTTTTTCCACTCACAATCCCTTTCCCCCCTAGGAATTTTTTATGTGACTCCCAGATATACAGGTTTATAAGATAGGTGTAAAATGCAAACATTTAGCATTTGCAAGGCTTGCTAAACAGGCTGGTTTTCCTTTTCGTGAAGTACTGCTGAAGCATTTTCTGCAGTAAACACCAACCATGGTTGCGTAAGATTTGTGTAAATAGATAGCCTTCAGAAACATTTTGCTGTTGCAAAATTGATCATGCTAATGATGATAAAACCCTGTATGGTTCTTGGATCCTTTCTCCTGCAGCAATGATGGGCAACCTTTTGCACTTAGTGTGTCAAAATTCACCCAAAAACCTAGCATGACTTGGGTGGTGTGTCACTTCGAGAAAAAAACCATAATTTCACAATATATATAGTTTAAATAACAAAAATATATAATTGTAATATATAACTGTATTTTAATAAATCAAAAACTTATTTACTACCATTATTTCCATGAACAACAATCTATGGTACCTCTTGCAATTTCCACGCTGATTTCTCTCTATTGTAGTTTCAGTGTAGTCATGAATAATGAATAATATAATAATATAATAATAATAATTAATAATATACTATAATAATAATAGAATAATATAATGACATACATATATATTGTTTGTGTGTGTGTGTGTGTGTGTGTGTGTGTATATATATATATATATATATGTGTGTGTGTGTGTGTGTGTAATGTTCATAATTCCCATGGAGTAAACTCCAAAACCACTGGACCAAATCACACCAAATTTGGCCACAAAAGACATTAGTCATCCAATCAATCTGCTTGCGGCAGCGTGTCAGCAAAAATGGCTAGGTGTGTCAGTGCTGACATGCATGTCATAGGTTGGCCATCACTGTCCTAGAGAAACTTTCTAGTTCTTGTATTGACTGCTGAAGACTTTTTGTTTATTTGTTTTGGACTGTGGCTATTTATAAAGGAAAGCCTTTTCATGGTGTATTCTGCTGCTTTAATTCCATGCTTTTAGGGAATATGTTTTAAATTGCTGCTAATTCTTAACAGTTTAATTCTATTTTACATTTTAGTATGTATTTACTGACATGTTTTAATTTTTGTAAGTCCCTTTCAAGTCCAAGTTTTGGGAGAAAAGGCAGATATGAATAAATAGGAATTTTAACAATTTTGGGGACTGGTAGATGCTAGGTGTCAGCTTATTTGTGTTCCCTGGAGATGATTGTTGTTATTATTATAATACCACTGCCATCATCATTGTTCCTCTTCTCCCGCAGTTTGTGAAATTTGCGAACATTGAGGAGGACACGCCTTCCTACCACCGCCGCTATGACTTCTTTGTATCGCGCTTCAGTGCCATGTGCCATTCGTGCCACAGTGACCCGGAAATACGGAACGAGTAAGTCACTATTTCTTTGTTTCATTTGCATCACTTCCTTTTCCTTAGAGACCGTACGGATAAACGTTGGGATGTAAATCAGATTAGTAACAGCAGTTGTAATATTTAGATCAGGAATGGGCAAAATTTGGTCCTGCGGGTGTTTTGGTCTTCAGCTCCCACAATTCCTAACAGCTGGTAGGCTGAAGTCCGAAACACCTGGAGGGCCGAAGTTTGCCTATGCCTTCTGTACTGTATATCTGTGTATAAATGTTTGTTCCTGATTCTCAGTCATCAGGGACACAACGGCTGTCTTAGTCTGGGATATGTCAGTATCCAAAGGAACCTTGTAGCACACTTGAAACTAAGTGAGAGAAAGAAGTTTATTTATTTATTTACTACATTGATATCCCGCCCTTCTCACCCTCAAGGGGACTCAGAGCGACTTACAAATAATATTTACATACAGTGTATTATATCACTAGCACAGCACAACACTAGCACTATATACCAGCATATTGCACCACACCACTATACTGTAATATTACTAGTAATATTACATGTAATAAAAAATATCCTTAATATTATTATATTGTATTATTAGTAGTATTATATAGCATTATATTATATTATATTATTATCAATATTACATGTATATACAATATATTAATTATTAATTATTATTGTAAGTTATATTGTATATTATATACAATGTTATATATATACATACATATACATATATATTATATAATATATTATATACATACAATATATTATTTATTATATGTAATAATAAACTTTATCTTACAAAGTTGGTATCAGAAGCTTTCATAGTCTCTTTCCTTAGATGTATGGCTTCAGACATTGGCTTTGCCAGCCCAGCTGCCATTTGGCCAAATCCACCTCCAGGCCTTCTGTTCCCACTCTTTTTCTTCCTTCCGTCTTTTCATTAAAATGTCACTGCTATTCCTGCCACCAGGATCCGGATTGCTGGGATCAGAGGCATCCAGGGGGTGGTTCGCAAAACGGTGAACGACGAGCTCCGGGCCACCATCTGGGAGCCTCAGCATATGGACAAGATCGTTCCCTCATTGCTTTTTAACATGCAGAAGATAGAAGATGCTGACAGGTTAGCGCATCCCTCACATAAATGTTCCTTTTCTATCTCCAAGCATTTTTCTCTTTCTGGAAGTTGAAGTCCAAAACGCCTGGAGGGCCAAAGTTTGTTCATGTCTGGTCTAGACCACATAGTATTTGAAGCCGTGGGCTTAAACCCGAAGGGTTCCTACCAAGTCTGTTTTCCCTTCCAGCCGGAATGGGCCACCTGCATCTCCAACGGGAGGCGATAAAGAGGAGGATCCGGCTTATCTGGCGGAGAACTGTTTCAGAGAACTGCTGGGTCGCGCAACCTACGGGAACATGAACCACGCAGTCAGGCCAGTCTTTGCGTGAGTAGGAAAGCGCCAACGTCTTCTGGAGTTTGGCGGAGTCTGATTTCCCAATTACTACTTAAACAGTCTGTGCCTGCAAGTTAGAAACCAGTCTGGAACATCTGATTATTATCAAAAAATACCGGAGGCCGCATGGTGTACTGGATGGAGGATAGATCTGCATCTAGTTAGCACCCGGCTCTCCAGCCAGATGGCTCTGAAGTTTTTTTTGGTTTTTTTTTTACAAATTTTTATTTTTTAAAACACAAAAAAACATACCATAGACATACAAAACATTTACAATTTCCACCACCAACACGAGGATTGTTTTCTTTTTACATATTAATTTCTTTGTGAGACAATCTTTATATCTTTATCTTTATCCATTTTCATCCTATATACTATATAACATTTGTATCTTATTTCTTATGGCTTGATCTCTGGATTGATTCATGATATAGTTCTTTACCCTTGTTCATCTTTCTTCCATTTCTCTTTTTCTATTTTCATTAGTTTTTACAACATTTAGTTTCACATTCATAATTTCAAATTCCATTTGCTCCACCATATATTGGTACCATTTACTTACTGACCATTTTGATTTATCTTTCCACCCTAATACTATTACTGCTTGTGCACATTCAATTATTGCTTATTTCCCTTTTATTTCCCGTTTCCTCTCTTTTCCCTAATACTGCTATTTCCTTTGTTATGACCCACTCATTTCCTAGTATGGCTCTGAAGAGATTGCTTCATTTTTTTTCTTTGGAGTTCATAGAATTTTGAATAACTTCATTGTCATTGTACATCGTACAATGATATTAAATGTCTTCCCCAATGCATATTATATACAGTAGAGTCTCACTTATCCAACATAAACGGGCCGGCAGAACATTGGATAAGCAAAAATATTGGATAATAAGGAGGGATTAAGAAAAAAGCCTATTAAATATCAAATTACATTATGATTTTACAAATTAAGCACCAAAACATCATGTTTTACAACGAATTGACAGAAAAAGCAGTTCAATACACAGTAATGTTATGTAGTAATTACTGTATTTACGCATTTAGCACCAAAACATTGCAACATTCACTACAAAAACATTGACTACTAAAAGGCAGACTGCATTGGATAATACAGAACTTTGGATAAGTGAAGCTTGGATGGATAAGTGAGACTCTACTGTATGTACAAATTATGAAACAAAGCACCCATCCTCCCACATTCTAATTACTATTGCACAACCCCTCATGCCAGTGTAAAGTTCAATATATACAGTCACAGCTCTTAGATAAAAGCTATCTCTTAGCCTATTTGTCCTTGTTCATATCCTCCAATCCCATCTGCCAAATGGTAACAATTTAAAAAAAGAATACCCAGAGTGAGATTGATCCTTCAGAATATTTACAACTTTTTTAAGGCAGGGAACAAGTGGGGTACCATATGTGCTCGTGTATGCTTCAACCTCATATGTCGAAAGCAAGATTTGGATTTTGTTATGACCCATGGATAAATCAAGGGTCATTCTGCAGAAAAGAGAGCACATAATAACAACAACAACATTTATCACCCACCTCTCCTTTCACCTTGAGGCTGGACACAACATAGTTAAATAAATCTATAAAATCATATATTAAAGCATAGTTAAAATGTAACCTGGTGGCGCAGAGGGTTAAACCACTGGGCTACTGAACTTATTTAATAAACTAAAATGCTTATTTTTTTCTTGTTTCAACAGACATTTGGGGCATCACAAGCTGTGGGATCCCAATGAATTTGCTGTTCATTGCTTCAAAATCATTATGTACTCCATCCAGGTAAGTGAATTCTGCCCCGACATCATAATTAAACAAAACCACTTTAGTAAATTAGGATTTGGGTGGAAGGATGGCTGGAATGGGCACAATTCTCTTTGTTGAGTTGCAACACTAGAGGGAAATAAGTGGTTTTTCTTTAAGCTTATGTTATTCTTTCTTCCAGCTCTGTATTCTTTTCCCCATTTTGGTCATGTGACTTTTCTAAGATGATTGTGCAGGACAGAGATGCATGTGGTGTCTTCTGTGCAGCATCTATGACTGTGACTTGGTTATTATAATTTGAGATTATAACTTCATTATCCCTTTCCCAAAATGTTTGGAACTAGCACTGTTTTGGAGGTCATATTTTTGGAGATTTTGGAATATTTGCATGCACATATAAGCGGGGAGGTGTCCAGAGGAGAGTGACCAAAATGGTCAAAGGTCTGGAAGCCATGAATTTCTGCGAGAGCTGGGGATGTTTAGCTTGAAGAAGAGAAGGTGAAGAGAAGACAGGATATTTGGGGGCGGGGGGGGGGGGGGGGGGGAGTCAAATGAAAGAGGGAGCCAGGCTGTTTTCTGCTCCAGAAACGGAGCCATGGATTCAAACTCCAGGAAAAGAGATTCCTCTTGAACATTAGTTTCATATACATCCTACACACTGGTCTGAAGGGAATTTATACGCAATGCTGTATTTACTTGAGTCTAATGCAGGGGTCCCCAAACTTTTGAAGCAGAGGGCCGGTCTACAATCCTTCAGACTGTTGAGGGGCCGAATTATCATTTGAAAAAAACAAAACAAATTCCTATGCATACTTCACATGTCTTATTTGTAGTGCAACAACAACAACAACGACGAAAAAACAATAAAATAATTAAAAATGAAAACGATTTTAACCAACATAAACATATCAGGATTTCAATGGAAAGTGTGGGCCTGCTACTGGCCAATGAGATAGTCAAGTTAATTAGGATTGTTGTTGTTGTGTGCCTTCAAGTCATTTCAGACTTTGGCCGAGCCTAAGTGTAAAATTAATTATTTATTTACTGCATTTATTTACTACATTTATATCCCACCCTTCTCACTCGAAGGGGACTCAGAGCAGCTGTATGTACATACAATATATTATATTATTAGCATTGCATAATATTAGCATTATATATTACTATATTGAACTATACCACTATACTATTATATAATATGTAATATATAACATATAATTAATATTATTATATGGTATTACTATTAGTATTATATTGTATAACATAATATTATTATCAATATTATATGTATATACAATATATTATATTATTAAAACTGATATAAAATATTATATTATAAAACTGAGGGCGGGGGCCAGGTAAATGACCTTGGAGGGCCGCATCCGGCCCCCGGGCCTTAGTTTGGGGACCCCTGGTCTAATGTGTCATTGAATCTAATGTGTATCTCAATTTTCAAAACTCTGAAACCAGAGTGTAATGCACAGCAGCAAAAGGTGCACTCTTTGTAATTTGGCATTTACAGTTGCTTCCTGCTTGGCATTCCTTCTTTAAAAGCAAAAGTGTTGGAGCACCAAAGCTTCCAGCAATGGAAAGGAAAACCTTGGGGTGCTTCTTTACGGTTTTTAAAATTTCATGTCAAAAGCATTGCATGAAATAAGTTTAAAACTGATAAAATAACGGAATCATTATCAACTAAATCATTTTTGCAGTAAAATGAATCCACTTTAACTGACTTGGTTCAATGCTACGGAGTCATGGGGGCTGTAGTTTTACAAGGCCTTGAGCTTGCTCTGCCACAGAGTGCAGATGCTCCACTAAACTACAAATCCCAGGATTGCATAGCATTGATCTATGGCAATTAAATTACAAATTACGTTCCTCAAATAGGAGCTCCAGGTGCTCTTGAAGCAGCTTCCTCTTTTGCTTTGGCTCAGCACTAAGATTCCTGTATAACTCGAATCGACTGCACACCCTAATTTTGGCAAGGTGGTTTAGACAAAAAGGTCAGAATTACATTTGAGTAAATACAATATTTCTAAATAATTTTGTACATGAAACAAAATTTGTGTCTATGAACCATCAGAAAGCAAAAGCCAACCACATGAACCATTTTGTATTCTGGAGTAGTTCAGATTATAGAATTCCGGATAAGTGAGGCTTAACCTGTATCAGCTGTAAGAGAAGGAATGGCAATTACGAAAAAAGTATAACCAGATCTGGGTGTTTCCTTCTCCTTCCAGGCACAGTATTCCCACCACGTGATACAGGAAATCCTGAGGCACCTCGACACCTGCAAGCGCGCCTCTCCCCGCGTCCGGGCAGGCATCATCCAGGTCCTTCTGGAGGCGGTGGCCATTGCTGCAAAAGGGTCCATTGGTGAGTCTATCATTTGAGGGAATGCCTTATGCTGTTCTATGCATTGAGACAGGTCAAACCACTCTTGAAGCCTTGGCATGGATGAGAGCTATACAATTCTGGCTGCAATTCATAATGTATGTGCTTTTATTTATTTTGTGTCAAAAGCATTGCATAACAAATACATTTTAAAATGATGAAAAAAGGAAATCACGAGCAACTAAATAGTTTTAGACCAAAAACGGGCAACAGCAACCGCATTGTCCGTAGCTTTAAACAACTCCTCCTCCGTGCATGAGGCAGGACATTGTGGGCAAGCATACATATGTGGAGTTGTTTGTTCTGCTCCACAGTCACACAAGGTGGAGGATTCCTCCAGTAGTGCCACCTTGCCAAGTTGTCTTTAGATCTGCCCACTCCACTTCTGAGTCTGTTCAGGGACTTCCAAGTTGCCCATTCTTGGTTTGATCATGGAGGAAGGAAGACCCTTGTGGGGGGCCATCCAGTTGGGATTGCCTGGTTTAGCTGCCCAGAGGGACACCCTTGCTGTTGCTGGAGGAACATCAAGAGGAGTGGTGGTTCTCATGAAGCCCTTCCTTGATTTGAGTCTGGTGGGAGGAGAGTGATAGCCATGCAGTGGGTGGCTTTCACAATGTTCGACCTTATTTCTCTCACCGTTAGCAGCAACTTCCAGTCGCACGTCAGGAGGGGCAATGCCAGTAGCTTATAGAGTTTACCAACAGGTGTAGGTTTAAGGCATCCTGTGATGATTCTGCATGTTTTGTTTAGTGCTATGTCCACCTGCTTCGCATGGGCAGACTTGTGCCAAACAGGACAGGCGTACTCAGCAGTTGAGAAAGACAAGGCCAGGGCTGATGTTCTTATTAATTGTGGGTCTGCACCCCATGAGCTGCCAGTCAGTTTCCGCAGGATGTTATTGCGTGCAGCTACTTTGTGCTTGGTGTTCATGCAGTGTTTCCTATATGTTAGTGTTCGATCTAAGGTGACACCAAGGTATTTAGCTTTTCTGGCCCTGAAACTCCACATAGAAGCTGCGGTTTTCCAGGAGGGTCTGGACAGGTTTTGTATAGTCAAAGTCCCGGGTGATATGGTAGACTTTATGCAGCATTTTTCTATGTTGCACCGTGTCATAGGCTGCCGTAAGGTCCACAAAATCTGTTCCCGTAGTGTATGTGCTTGAAAATAGCCATATTACTGACAGCTATATTCCCTCACTGTTATCAGATCATTTTATTTCAGAATAGTATTTTTTGATTCTCAGAAAGATCGAAGCAATTGACCTGTCCTTGAAAGCTCTCTTAATGCTTACAAATGTGGAAGCCTGCAAGTTGGTCAAGAGCAAACCTTGGGATCTTGGGTTTCATAATCTGATTCTTGCAGCAAAGACAACTTGTTCCTCTACCACATCATTGATTCTATGTGAGCGTAGAGTCATAACAGCATATCTTCACGTCTTGATTAATCCCACCCAGAAGAAGAGCTTTGGCGACTGCAATTTGTAATGTGTTGCCATCAGTTCTTTTAAAGGGGAGATATAAAGAAGTGGAATGATTGTTCTTGTGACTTAGTCTCTGTTGAAACACTTCATCATTCTTTGTGTGTATGCCCTAAATATGATAATATTTGGATGAAATATGGAAATTCCATTTTTTTCACACTGTTCTCAATGGTAAGGGTGTTACCAAATTCTCTGTCTTCTGAACAACTCTGATGCATTCTTCTGTGAGACTGTTGCACATTTTATCTTTGAGATTAGCAACTTTTAAGTTTGTTTTCTTTTTATCTGTGCCTTCCTCTTGTTGTATATACCTGTGTTGTGATTTTGTTGTTGTATGCTGATAAAGGCTGTGTGTATATGTATTGCTAAAATACCCTGGGAGATCCTGCATTGTGTAGTGGCTTGAGTGTTGGACTGGAATTCCAGGAGACGGGGTTCAAACCTCCCTCAACCATGGAAACCTATTTGAGTGACTCATTCTCTCAGTGGCAACTCTTTCTGAGCAAATCATGCCAAGGAAACGCCATGACAGGTGCCTTTGGGTCACCAAAAGTCAGAAATGACAATAGAATTAAAGCCTGGAAGCTGAGGCAGGGATCAGTTGGTTATAGGAATCTATTGAAAGCTTACATTGAAAGCGTTTCAATACAGTTTTAAAATATGCAGATATTGAAACATTTAAATATTATTAGTATTAAAAACAATTCAGTTAAATGCCACTAAAACTCAAAACCACATAATGCAGAGTAGATTGTGGATTGTATTTGACCACACAATTCCTTCCCTTGCTAAATCATATTCTTTTGACTATTTTTTAAATTCAGAAATAAAGAAAACACAGTAAAAAGAGCAAAATTTATTTAGAAAAACCATATATTTTTCATGTATGTTGCTAAAACTCAGCAGCTATAAAACTAAATCAGCTTAACTACACATACTAAACACACAACCGAAAAAACAATTCTGCAAATCTCACACTCATTGTAGATTTTTTTACCCTTAATTATTCTATCCCCTTTCAATTGTACTACACAACGGCTTTAATGACATTCCTCTAATTCATAAAAGTCTTACAATTGACGTTTGCTGTGCAAAAAGTAATAAACGAGTCCCAGTCTTTTTAAAAAATATATTTTTATTGATTTTTCTAACATCACATTACAACAACAACAGTCTTTCTTGAAGTTGGTCAAATATTTCCTCTTGATCAGCATTGTCAGTTTTATCCATAGGGTTGTTGTGTGTTTTCCAAGCTGTATGGCCATGTTCCAGGAGCATTCTCTCCTGACGTTTCACCCACATCTATGGCAGGCATCCTCAGAGGTTGTGAGGTATACTTCACAACCTCTGAGGATGCCTGCCATAGATGTGGGCGAAACGTCAGGAGAGAATGCTTCTGGAACATGGCCATACAGCTTGGAACACACACTACAACCCTGTGATTCTGGCCATGAAAGCCTTCGACAACAAGTTTATCCATGTCTGCTAATTCGTAGAACTTTGGCAGCCATTCTTTTTGTGTTGGGATAACGGGTGCCTTCCATCTCTACAGTCACTATGTTTAATATTATTTATTATTAGTATTAAGTATTTATTTATAAGGACATTTACATACTGCTTTTGAGCACCTCCTTCATAAGTGCCCTTAAAGTTGTTTATTATAACAATAACACAAAATACAAGAAAGAAAAATTAAATTGTAGAAACAAACAAAAGATAGCACAACTAACAGACAAATAAAAACCACTGAAAACCTGGCAGAATATATACATTAGAGTCTTACTTATCCAACACTCGCTTATCCAATGTTCTGGATTATCCAACGCAGTATGCCTCCCTCTCCGATCCACAGCTGTTTCTCTAGGCAGCAAGGATTGAACTTTTTATGGATTTAATTTCTGACAATGTTGCTACTATAAGTTCATTTTATGCAATTGTATCTTTATTTGTATTCAATTTGTTAGTAGTCAATGTTTTCGTAGTCAATGTTTTCAATACATTGTGATGTTTGGGTGCTAAATTCGTAAAGACAGTAATTACTACATAATGATCTTTTGGACTGCTTTTTCTGTCGATTTGTTGTAAAACATGATGTTTTTAGTGCTTAATTTGTAAAATCATAACATAATTTAACATTTTATAGGCTTTTCCGTAATCCCTCCTTATTATCCAACATTTTTGCTTATCCAATATTCTGCCGGCCTGTTTATGTTGGATAAGTGAGACTCTACTGTATTGTCTTCACTGCCTACATGAAAAAAAAAAACATTAGAAGGTATTGACTATGGCGAGCATTGCAATTGTTGAAAGCAGAGGTGATTACATTGCAAAATCCGAGACATAGTTATGCTGTTATGGGTCTGGGTTAGAGTCCCTGCATAATTTCCATTTAAGAAGGGCAAAATCTACCTTGAGAAGAGAAAGAATTACAAATTTGAGAGTCATCAATATGCATGTAAATAAATAAATAAATGATGGGGTTGCGAGAGATGTTGGAACAGGACCAAGACGGCACCCCAGCGGATGAAGGACCTTCACATTGATCATAAAAGTCTTCTTCAATATAATGATCATGAATTGTGATCAACAACTTGTATAACAATGTCTGTATAAATACAAGGTCTGTACAAAGCATAAGGTGTGAAAGCTACTTTGAATTTGCCACGGAGCTGCAAGTTTCTCACCCTTTTCCAGCTGGAAACAGTAAACCCTGAACTCGAAGCCTTGCTGGTCCGGCGTGGTCATAAGTTCAAAGCCCGGGTTGGGTTAAGCCCCCGACCATTAAATAGCCCGGCTTGCTGTTGACCTATGCAGCCCCGAAAGACAGTTGCATCTGTCAAGTAGGGAAATTTAGGTACGCTTTATGCGGGAGGGTAATTTAACTAATCTACAACACCATAAAACTGCCAGCAAAACACGAGGAAAAGAATGAGGAAGAACAGCCACCAGTGGACGGTGAAGCAACAGCTCCCCCTGTGGCCGGAATCGTGAAGCTGGAAAAATGTTAAATGCCTCTGTGTCTGTCTCTACTGTATGTTGTTTGTCTGTTGGCATTGAATGTTTGCCATATATGTGTTCATTGTAATCCGCCCTGAGTCCCCTTCGGGGTGAGAAGGACAGAATATAAATACTGTAAATAATAATAATAATAATAATAATAATAATAATAATGTTCTAAATATTAGTTTTAATGCTGGTGGATAGGATACCTGATTCAACCTTTACATCTCACCAGAGAATTTACCCATTTGCTTTTATAATAATGACGATAATATCTTGTAGCCGTGCTAAATCATCTTGACAGTTTCTCCTTTAGGCAGCTTTGGTGTTCTGATGTGGTTGCGGCTCATTTATCCTTGTCATTGGGTTGTGACAGGAAGCCGTCCTTCCTAGTAAACAGACGCGTGACTCAGTTGCCATCTGTCCTCTGAGGGCAGGAATTCTCAAGGAAATAATGATAGTGCAGACGGACTAATTGCTTTCATGGAAGGCAGGCAGGATCTGTAGTCTTGAGGGTAGATTCGGCAGGAAGGAGTCGGATGCTCAAAGCCAAAGACGAGGCAGCAGCGAGGACGGCCGGGTCCTCAAGCAAGCGGAAAGAAAGCGCTGTGCCGAGAGAAAAAATTGGATTAATTTTGGCTCCGTAAATGGAGCCTTGGGAAGGACTTTGTCGTGATGGTGCTTTGTGTTTAACCTTCAAGAAGAAAGGCAGAGGCATTAGCTACTCAGATGGTAAGGGCATCCGTATTCCTCGCTCCATAGGTAAACAGTTGAGGATCACCTAAAAGCAGGTGATTCTTCAGTGATAGCTGTAGTTGTTTTCTGTATTTGATAATACTCTTTGTGTCTTGTGTTCATTTTTTAAATGTTTGACTAGTCCTCACTAGCTGGCCAGTGTGATAGAATATATTGACTTTGCCCTTGTATTCTTGAAACAAATGTCATTTTTTGCTCTAGATTTTGAATTCGGAATTTGGAGCGAGAACAGGAAACCCTTGGCTCCTTTAACAGAATGATTTTCTTCAGAAAATATTTGCTGTTGCCTGTGATTTCATTTGTAGTTTGTTTATTAAAAACATGGTATTTCAAATTTGCTTTCGAATAATCAACGACATGTTAGACCCCTCTCAGTGTCATACTGTTTCTTCGCACTTTATTTTCCTCCTATCTTTCCTAACCCAAATTATCGCAGGAAATGTTTTGACACTAGTCCAGGCACTTTATTAATGGTCTTGAAATCAGCACTTTTGACCTGACTACCCCATTTTATCCATTGATGGTGAAGTTTATTACCTTCCTTATCTGTTTTATGATGGTTTTGCACTTTGTGTTTTTTAATATGTTTGCTTTATCTGAATGTCATGTTTATACTGTTTATGCCTACTTACATTGGTTTTAACTGCTATATTTGTTTTATTCTGGGCTTGGCCCCATGCTAGCCGCCCCAAGTCCCTTTGGGGAGATGGTGGCAGGATAGAAAAATAAAGTATTATTTTATTATGACACAGCAAACAAGATAGATATGCTGGATTTTGTATCACAAAATCACAAGTCAAATACTTCCCAAGTGTCTAGGACTGTGTGATGTATTTTCGGATGATGCGCGCAGATCCCAGTCGGGTGGCCTTTTGCAGTTGGCAGATCGTGATTTTGTCAGTGTCTGTTGTTTCCGAATGCCGGCTGAGATCTTTTGGCACGGCACCCAATGTTGTTGTTGTTGTTGTTGTTATTATTATTATTTGTGTTCCTTTGTGCTTCTGCTTTTCGGCAGCAATACAGTTGAATTGTTAATATTGAAAAAGGTAGCCACTAATCCCACTTAAGTGCTGCCTAACTATGGGAGTCTTCTTCCACCCCCCATCTTCTAATAGAAACTGGGACTCAGTTCCTATGTCTTGCACCAGATCGCAATGGCTCTGAGCAATTGGATTTCATTTGCCATCAACATTGTCAGGAGATTCTGGGTGTTGTAGTCCAGCATCATCAGACTGGGAGTACGGTAGTATCTGAACTAGGGTTGTTGTATGTCTTTCGGGCTGTGTGCCCATGTTCCAGAAGTATTCTCTCCTGACGTTTCGCCCACATCTATGGCAGGCATCCTCAGAGGTTGTGAGGTATCTGGAGAAACTAAGTAAGGAAAGGAAAGAATATATATCTGTGCAGTATCTGAACTGCCAGGCCCTGCTTTGCAATTATCTGGTGCACTACAATTAGAAATTCATGTTTTGGTGTTTGCTGTGATTTTACAATACAGTAGAGTCTCACTTATCCAAGACTCGCTTATCCAAGGTTCTGGATAATCCAAGGCATTTTTGTAGTCAATGTTTTCAATATATCGTGATATTTTGGTGCTAAATTCGTACATACAGTAATTACAACATAACATTACTGCGTATTGAACTACTTTTTCTGTCCAATTTGTTATATAACATGATGTTTTGGTGCTTAATTTGTAAAATCATAACCTAATTTGATGTTTAATAGGCTTTTCCTTAATCCCTCCTTATTATCCAAGATATTCGCTTATCCAAGGTTCTACCGGCCAGTTTAGCTCGGATAAGTGAGACTCTACTGTAATGCCAAATAACAATTATGCCATTTACTCTGCTCCAGGAACAATTGTGCGAGTTCAGAGCAGAAGGACGATGAAATTATGCAAACAGCTCTAAACTTAAGAGGGTGAAACAATCATCTGAGTTTTAAATGGTTTAGCACAGTTGTTCTCAATCTGTGGGTCCCCAGGTGTTTTGGCCTACAACTCCCAGAGATCCCAGGTAGTTTACCAGCTGTTAGGAATTGTGGGAGTTGAAGGCCAAAACATCTGGGGACCCACAGGTTGAGAACCGCTGGAGCACAAACCACAGTTTAGATTTGTTCAGCAACTCAAGATTTGGTTGAGAAGCAAGGCTCAGACCTTATTAAATAGGAAAGATGCCAGGCCACAAGCATAAGAGAGCACAGGAATAATATTAAGCCAGACATGTATATTGTGCAATCTTTGTATGGAGTATTCAAAAGGTTCTTGGGAGTTTCTTGGCAGAACGTTTAACGGTTATCAAACAAAACACACAGGAGATCAAAATAAAGTACAAAGACACTGGAATTCATGGCCAAGGGAGGCCAGACTCAGTTTTCCTTCTTCCAGGAGGGAAAAACAGTTTTACGTCATTCATGTGTTGCTGAAGAAGGGACTAATTCCAACCTCCCTTGTTGATGTGTTTTTCTTTGACTGGTCTTTCTGTTTGATTTTTAATTTGGTTTATTGTTAGTTGCCTTGAGTGCTAATTGAATGGAAATGTAGGTATATAGAATTTACAGTTAGATCTGAGGGCCTATTACAATCAAATGGCATGGCAGCATCATTTTATGTAATCAGAGACAGAAGGCAGTTCAACTTGTTTTTTGTAAAGAAGTGTTTGCAATACATTGCACCAACTTTATGGCATAATTTGTACCTATTTTAAAATGGCCATTTCCAGTCCTGGCCAAATCTAGTGGGGATATTCTTCTGGCAGTTGAATTATCTCACTCCCTGTGACCCATCATTCAAATGTCTGGTTATTGCTGTTGTGGTGTGCCTTCAAGTCATTTATGACTTAGTGTGACCCTAAGGCAAAGATTTTGTGGGGTTTTCTTGGCATGTTTGTTAAGAAGGGGTTTGCCTTTGCCTTCCTCTGAGACTGAGAAAGTGTGGCCTCCCTATCGGCACCCAGTAGGTTTCCACGGTCAAGTGGAGATGTTAACCATGTGTCCTAGTCCAATATTCAAACTGCTACATTGAGTGAAAATCTATCATCCATCTATCTATTATCTAACTATCTATGTTGGTCAAAATATGTATGTAGGTTGGTTGGTTTGTCCCACAAAGGCTCCTCTGTGGCTTGATGGATCTAGACAAACCTTGGCATACAGACCCTTCATTGTCAAACCTAAAATAAGTGAAAACTGCTGTTCAAACAGGTGTTTGTTGAATGATGAAACCATATTCTAACATCTTGTCATGATACGGTTAGAAATGCTGCAGCTGAATTATGATTAAGGACTTGTGCAATGCCTTATTTGTGTATTGGATCTATCATTGTTTAGCTTTAGCTAGAATTAGCTAAAGTTAAGCTTTAGCTAAGTTTAGCTAGAATTGTTTAGAATTGTTTAGCTCCTTGTTTTTAACATGTGATGTATGTATTGATTGTATGACTGCTTTCCATGTTTGATTTTACAATGTGTAATTTGTCACTGTTTTTATTATTACTGTGAGCCGCCCCGAGTCCCTTCGGGGAGATGGGACGGGATATAAGAATAAATTTATTATTATTATATTATTATCATGTTTCATAGGTGTAATGGTTTTAAATTGTATTTTATGTCTACTGGTTTAATGATTTTTATGTTATGTTTTTAATGGTATAATTGAGGCATTGAATTTTTCCTAGATGTATGATGTACACCGCTCTGAGTCTCCCGTGGAGTGAAAAGAGCGGCATATAAATGAAGTAAATAAATAATAAAGCCAACCCTTTTGAGCCCAGAGTTGAAGGAAAGAAAAGTGGCTTTGGGAAAGAAAGAGAACAAAGTTGTTTGGATGCTGCTATATGACACATGTATGAGGGGAAAGAAGGAAGGCAGGAAAGAGGAAGGAAGGAAGGAAGGAAGGAAGGAAGGAAGGAAGGAAGGAAGGAAGGAAGGAAGGAAGGAAGGGGAAAGGGAGAAAAAGCAAAAAGAGGGAAAGAAGGAAGAGAATGTGGGAAAACTATGAGGAGAGGAGAGCAAAGAAAGAAAATGGAAAGGAGGGGAAGAAAGAAGGGATAAAGGTGCAGGAGGGGAACAAAGGAAAGAAAGAAAGCCACAAAGGAAATGCATACACAGGCAACACTGGATATATATGCTAATATAATATTTATTATTTATTCATTTACAATATTTATACCCCGCCCTTCTCACCCCGAAGGGGACTCAGAGTAGCTTATAGAACACACATAGGGCAAACATTCCATGCCGTTATATGATTAACAAGGACAGACAATACACAAAGAGAGGTAAAGGGATTTCCCATCTTATTTCCAACATCTTGAAGTCTGTGCTCGACTCCGGCTTGGGGGGCGGGTTGTCGCTCCATTTCCCATGCTGAGGAGCTTTGCCATCCTTAGACATCCTCCCGATCCTCCTAATCAATGTCCTTAAGGGTACCTTTTATTACCTCCCCGTTAAAAGCAGTACCTATTTATCTACTCACATTTCTGCTTTCGATCTGCTAGGTGGGCAGGTGAGCTGGGGCTGATGGTAGGTGCTCACCTCAACCTGGGCTCGAACTAGTGAACTTTTGATTGGCAGTATTTTCTGCAGCAAAGGGGTTTAGCCCACAGTGCGAAGCCCGGCCCCATATATAGGTGAATATAAGCTTCACCTACAGAAGGTTCCAGCTACAGCTCACTTCACTATAGATCAGGCCTGGGCAAATTTTGGCCCTCCAGGTGTTTTGGACTTCAGTTTCCACAATTCCTAACAGCCAGTAGGCTGTTAGGAATTGTGGAAGTTGAAGTCCAAAACACTTGGATGGCCGAAGTTTGCCCAGGCCTGGTTTATAGAGTCAGTTGCCTTTCCTGTCTCTTGTGACCTACCTTGTGGCTTGTTGTTCTGCCTGAAACCCCACAGAGAAAGTGGAGAAGCTTTTAGACATTTGCAGGCAGGATTTAGCTCGGCACCAGTGTGCTTGGGACTTACAGTGCCCTAAAGGTGCTTTGTCCCAGAAGAAAACCTCAATCCAGATTGCGATCTTTGTCCCCTTTAATGCAGGTCCCACGGTCCTGGAGGTGTTCAACACGCTGTTGAAGCACCTGAGCCTCAGCGTGGACTTCGAGTTGGGCAGCCGCCGGGGCTCCGAAGGCAGCACCGTTGACCTTTCCGCTCACTCCAAGGAGAACGACGAGAAGATTGTGCAAAATGCCATCATCCAAACCATTGGTGAGCCCCTTAAACTACAAATATACATAGATACATTAATTTCCTGCCTTCCTTTTGTCGGTTCCTCTACAGCCGGCATGGGCAAACTTCAGCCCTCCTCCAGGTGTTTTGGACTTCAACTCCCACCATTCCTAACAGCCGGTAGGCTGTTAGGAATGGTGGGAGTTGAAGTCCAAAACACCTGGAGGAGGGCTGAAGTTTGCCCATGCCTGATCTATAGTTTAACATTTTTTTCTTCCATGTCCAACAAATTGTTTACTTCTGCTTGTTTTAACATTAATGAATATCCCAGCAGTTTATACCTCCAAGCCTATACACCAAGCCCATCCCTCTGATATTTATTGATATATTAATTTTCTTCTAAGAATGTGTCCAGTGATTTATCCCATAACATAATTCTTAGTTTGTTTATTTCTGTTCACTCCCACATCATCATTATCCAGACTTCTAAAGTTGGCCATTCTGTCTTTTTTCCACTACAACTTCCAGGGTGCCATAGCATTGAGCCATGGCAGTTAAAGTGGTGTCAATCTGCATTAATTCTAGAGTGTAGATGCAGACATAGTGTGTCTCACTCCAAGCATAAGCCACCAAACTGTTATGTGAAGCCAGTAATCTGGATAAGGAAGGAGTCCAGTGCTTGCCTTTTGCAGTTGTGTTTGTTTTTTCACATAATTTTGACGCTTGAATCAGAGCTGTGCTTGTGCCATCCGAATTGTGGAACTTTGGTGTGATGTCATTTCACAGACCACCTTAATAAGTTAGGATCTCCTGACTTATTTATAGCTCTCCTAGCTTTGCTAACTTACGTCAAGACACATTTCACCAATACAGATGTAATAGAAAAATTCAAATTAATACTGCTCATAATGAAGTGCCAAACCCAGTGCATTGTAGAATGAGCAATGACAGAAGGTGAGGTCTCAGTTCCCGTTCTAGTTTCCATCGTCATAAACAATACCATATTGAATCTAATGCGCATCTCAGTTTTCAAAATCCTGAAACAAAAAATATTTGCTGCTGAATGTAATGCGCAGCAGCAAAAAGTGCACACTTTGTAATTTAGTTTCCAGCAATGGAAAATAAAACCTTGGGGCTGCATCTATGCTGGGGAATGAATCAGCTTTAATTGCCTTGGTTAAATGCCTTCTCCACCAAAAAATCTGATGCCTCACCAAACTGCAAATCCCAGGATCCCATAGCATTGAGCCATGGCCATTAAATTAGAGATGGTGTCCTTCAAATTGAAGCTCCAGGTGCTCTTGAAGCCCTTTTGCTTTGGCTCAACGTTGAAATTACTATATGACACAAATCTAATGCACACCCTAATTTTAGTGAGGTCATTTAGCCCAAAAAAGTGAGCATTAGACTCAAGTAAATAGGGTAGTTTTGGTAGTTGGGAAAAATTGCCTCAGCTGGACGATTGGCTCAGATGACACAAAGCAAGCATTATTACAGATGAAGGGTCCTGCAAAACTAAATGAGATGGATTCAGTGACTTCAAATTCCCATAATTTTGTCCCCAGATTGTTCTTTCCTTCCCATTCTTTAGGTTTCTTTGGAAGCAACCTCCCAGATTACCAGCGCTCCGAGATTATGATGTTCATTATGGGGAAAGTGCCTGTCTTTGGGACGGTGTCACAGACTCTGGACACCAGTCAGCTGGGGTTTGTATCTCTTCCTCCTCCCCCCCCCCCTTTCCTTTTGGCTTTCATTTATTTAGCCTTGTTTGCAGTTCTGTTGTTCTTCAAATTTTCTGTTGGTAGTAATGATTATTAGCATTCTTGCTGAACAACTACAAACTCAGTGCTTTGTTTTATACAGTAAGCAGATATCACACCTGACTAAGACACAACAGCTGCTTTACAGCTGTAATAAAATGGTTCAGATCCTTGCTATTAGTTAGCAAAAAGCCTTTAGTAAACTATTAGTGGTGAAACAAACCACAAACAAAAATATTTTGACTTTTATATATATAATGGTGTCTTGCAGACAGACACAAAGTTACTGTATATACTCGAGTATAAGCCTAGTTTTTCAACCCTTTTTTAAGACTGAAAAAGCCCCCCTCGGCTTATACTCGGGTGAGGGTCCTGGTTGGCTTATATTTGGGTCAGCTTATACTCGAGAATATATGGTACATTTATTATTTTTCTCTATTATTATTGATATTACAGTAGAGTCTCACCTATCCAAGCCTCGCTTATCCAAGCTTCTGGATTATCC
The DNA here is from genome assembly GCF_035594765.1 of Anolis carolinensis. Taxonomy (NCBI): domain Eukaryota; kingdom Metazoa; phylum Chordata; class Lepidosauria; order Squamata; family Anolidae; genus Anolis; species Anolis carolinensis. The sequence continues at coordinate 3,369,524 of NC_085844.1, read as the reverse complement.
AAGCCATTTTTGTAGTCAATGTTTTCAATATATTGTGGTATTTTGGTGCTAAATTCGTAATTACAGTAATTACAACATAACATTACTGCATATTGAACTACTTTTTCTGTGAAATTTGTTGTATAACATGATGTTTTGGTGCTTAATTTGTAAAATCATAACTTAATTTGATGTTTAATAGATTTTTCCTTAATTATCCAAGATATTCACTTATCCAAGCTTCTGCCGGCCCGTTTAGCTTGGATAAGTGAGACTCTACTATATTACATTTATTATTTTTCTCTATTATTGATGCTACTATTACATTTATTTTACTCTATTATTATTATTATTATTATTATTAATAATAATAATAATACATTTATTATTTCATTTTGATCTTATTATTATTATATTATTTTACTCTATTACTACATGTATTATTTTCCTGTATTATTTATTTATTATTATTATTACATGTATTATTTTACTCTATTTTTATTAAAAGGATACATAAGCACATTTACATTGAAGAAGATGAGAATAATGATTTAATCAGAGTTGGACAATCTTATCTTAAATTAGAGCTTTATGTAAAAATTCAAAAACATTTAACCTACTGATGCTTCAATTAATGTAATTTTATTGGTATCTGTTTTTATTTCTGAAATTTACCGCCCTCAGCTTATACTGGAGTCAATGTTTTCCCAGTTTTTTTGTAGTAAAATTAGGTGCCTTGGCTTATATTTGGGTCAGCTTCTACTCGAGTATATACAGTATTTGCTGGTCGTGTGTGGTCAGGCGACTTGAGGGATAGGAGCAACTTGGCCATATATTATAACTTGCTAAGGGTGAAGGGCTAGCAGCCCCTGAGCAAATATATGCAGCATTATAGTGAGCTGAACTTATAGACGTCAGAAGCAGAGAAAATGGCTCAATTTCCCTTGCTTTTCTCTCTCTGCAGGGAACAGGGGACCAGGAGGATTCAGATCATGTTGCTGCGGTCTTTGCTAATGGTAAGTTCGATTCCATGGGAGGGTTTAGTGGGACAAAGTGTGCATTTTCAGTGGGGCCGAACGTACCAGCAGGCCTCATGTAATCCCTGGGCCAGGAATGGTAGGCGTTGCAGTCCAGCCCCTCTGGAGGAGAGTTCTGATGATTCAGTGAATGGCTGAAAAGCCAAATAAATATGACCGAGATCAAGTCAGGCCTGAACTCTCCCCAGAAGAGAGCTAAACTGAGTCTGTCATACTTTGGCCATATCATGAAACCGGATTATTCATATCTAAGCCAATTACAGTAGAGTCTCACTTATCCAACACTCGCTTATCCAACGTTCTGGATTATCCAACACATTTTTGTACTCAATGCTTTCAATATATTGTGATATTTTGGTGCTAAATTCATAAATACAGTAATTACTACATAGCATTACTGCGTATTGAACTACTTTTTCTGCCAAATTTGTTGTCTAACATGATGTTTTGGTGCTTCATTTGTAAAATCATAACCTAATTTGATGTTTAATAGGCTTTTCCTTAATGCCTCCTTATTATCCAACATATTCGCTTATCCAACATTCTGCTGGCCCGTTTATGTTGGATAAGTGAGACTCTACTGTATTCAGAAACCTCTTCCACAGACAAGGCTTCTCTTATGACTGTGTATTTGACTGGAATATGCTTAAATGTGTAAGTAGCCATTGCAACTTACTTTTTTAATGTGGAAAACCAAAATGGCTTCCCTTATGACTATGTATTTAACTTTGAAAGTATTAGACAAGTTCCAACTCTTTTGGGCTTTAGAAGAGCCCTAAAAACATGGGTATGTGCCCAGGCTTTTAATGAATAAACGATAAAGATGACATAGACTGACTTATTTCATTTCCAATATTTCTATCCCGCCCTTCTCACCCAAAGGGACTCACGGCGGCGTACAATTGGCAACAATTCGATGCCGACACATCATTAAAACAACAACATATAAAATGTATTACAACCAGTTAAATACTGTATAAAATATAAAACATAAAACATATGTTTAAAATCCGTTCGTCCAATATCCTCCTACATTATCCATATAACAGTCTGGGTCTTGTGTCATTCAGAGATTATAACCGTAAGGCTTCTTTCTTTACACACAAGTAACATATGGTCTGAGATATAGGACAAGTCCATATATCATTCTCTTATGGATAAAGCACAAGGTTTTTGGATCTGAGCATACGTATTTTTGATTGATATATTGTAATTGTATACTGTATTTAATAGTTTTAACTGATTTTATGTATTGTTGACTGATTTTGTATAGGCATCTAATTGTGCCAGTGTTGTAAGCCGCCCTGAGTCCCTTTGGGTGAGAAAGGCGGGATATAAATATTGGAAATAAATAAATAAATAAAATGAAGTGACAAGACTCACTAGAAAAGACTGTCGTGCTTAGTAAAATGGAAGGTATGAGGAAAAGAGAGGGAGCTCACATTTCCGATGGAGAGATTCAGCCCAGAAAACTGCTCTGAGGTTTCGTGATCTGAGCAGGGCACCTGAGCATGACTTGGAGCTGTCTCATTCATAATGTCAGCATAATGAAGTCGACTTTTAACAACATTTAACAACAATAGCAGCCTGTCCTTTAAACTGGAATCGTTGGACTGTGAATACATCTGGAAGATAGTTGGATGTTGGGGAGCAACATGACATCCAAATGCTTTGGTCTCAGGATCCGTTGCGCACCTTTACTTACAGGTCACGTCCGGCTACAACGCCAAAAGCATGGCCACGGTCCTCTCGGCCCCGTTTCTGGACCCTTTGCTGTCCTCATCTCTCACGGAGGACTGTGAGCTCCGGCAACTCGTCCTGGAAATATTGCACAATCTCATTGATCGCCATGACAACAGGGCAAAACTCCGAGGCATCAGGTAGGATGCTCTGTAGGTGAAGGTAGCTATACATAACGCTTCGCATTGGACATCTTTAGCCTATATTAAGCTGAGATAGTAAAACAAAATGACAATTTCTTTTTAAAGGTACATTATCTCAAATTTAAGGTGTTAAAATGATCGGACTCTACATGAAATATGATGTGCTCTTCTTACACTTTTCCACTTGCAACCACTTTCTGCCTGAGAATTTTTTTACAGGACCCCAAGTATATAGGTAGATAAAATAGGTGTAAAAAGCAAAGATTTGCTGATAATACCATGTAACATCATTATTATTTTTTAAAAAATCTATTCCATTTGAAAGTGTTATTTCTTGTTTGCATTGTGCGGTTCTTACTTTGAAAGTAGTTGTTCTACTCCAGAAACGTAGTTTTTGTGACTGTTACAAACTAGGTTGAATTGGCTGAGGCTCAATGAGATAGATGGTCATTGAAAAACTAGAACAACGTGTGCTGCAGGATGTCCCTCCTGCACAAAATTTTTGCAGTTTAATAAACCTCTTCCATGTTTTTATGATAGAATCTTGTTACATAGTGTAATAAATCAGCATATGCAAGACTTGCCTGAGGGGCTGATTTTCCTTTTTGTGGTGTATAGTTAAAGCGTCTTCTATTGATGGTCTTGAGTATTATCAGTGCCTAAATGAAACACAATACATTTGGGGATGAAACTAATTTGCAACATGGGCTCTCCCTTTGGGGAGAGAGGGCGGGTTAAAAATAAAGACTATATTATTATTATTATTATTATTATTATTATTATTATTATTATTATTATTATTAATGTGGCCATGAGGATACTGGTTGAAGCATATTGTCCACCAATATATATGTCAACTCTATTGTTCTGCGTACACACTGGTCACTTCTCTGCTTCTAGACCCAATTTAAAGTTCTGGAGCCAATTAAAGTGCATTGTATAGCCCTAAGTGTTTGTTTATACCATTTCAATCAGTCTCCTCCATAAAAATATGCTTCTAAGGCCCAGCTTGTGTGCACTGATGCACAATTGACAAATGAGTGATCTGAAGAAGTGGATTCATATTCATGAAAGCTCACAGTATAATAAATCAGTGTCAAAGGCTGTGCTTGATCCCTTCATTTCCACATCCCGTTCATTCCATTTCTGACAAATACTTAATCGCAAACAGAAGAATTTGAAATACGCTTATATATCTTACAACCAAGCTTTGCTCAGCCAAGCTTGATTATTGTAGAGGCTACTGTATTAAGCATCTTTCCTATATTCCGTTTCTAGGATAATTCCCGATGTATCTGATCTGAAGATCAAACGAGACAAGATTTCTCGGCAAGATGTCAGCTTCATGAAGAAGGTAATCCCAGGAATGGGCTTGCTTTGACTTCAGCTTTTCTTGTCTGCATCATTTCTTAAAACCTAACCTGAAATTACACCCTCAATTCTCAATGTATGCATTAAGTGGAAGATTTATGCATAGTTAAATCATTGGTCCATATAAGACCTTGTCACACTAGAGCTTAAAACCGCCCTCTGCTCCTGCACTGCCTGACTTTTTCTTGTCTATTTAGCACGGCCAGCAACTGTATCGCCACATCTACCTGGGCTGCAAAGAAGAGGACAACGTGCACAAGAATTTTGAGCTGCTCTATACGTCCCTGGCGCTGATCACAATTGAACTGGCGAATGAAGAAGTGGTCATAGACCTCATCCGGGTAGCCATTGCGTTGCAGGTACGTTGAGAGGGACAGGATCAAGGGGAAAAGTGAACCACTCAGGGTGTCTGTTTTTGCCATTGAACATATGTGATGCATGTAAACGCTTCCGGTTGGAAGCGTTGTGAGGAAAGTGTGTTAATGCTGTTGTCCATCATTCTCTCTCCTTCTGCCTGACTTCTCTCCTTCCAAGGACACTGCCATTCTTAATGAGGACAACTTGCCCATGTTCAGCCGCTGTAGCATCATGGCCCTGGTTGCTGCCTACCTGAACTTCCTGAGCCAGATGATCGCCGTCCCTGCCTTCTGCCAGCACATCAGCAAGGTGGGGGCCTGTGCTGCCCAGTCAAGGCCACCCTGAGTCCCCATAGCCAGAGAAAGGCAGGATTGAAATCTGTCTGTCTGTCTGTCTTATTTATCCATCTATCTCGGTCAAAATCTGTCTGCCTGTACCACAAAGGCTGTTGCTAGGTGAAGTGGCTGTTTGTGATGTCACTCGATTGGGTATTGCTAGGTGAAGTGGCTCTCTGTGATGTCATTGGGAGGGAAACATGCGTAAAGGGCAAGTGAGGAAGGAGCCATAAAGGGAGCCTACTCTCTGGTGCCAGAGTCTTGCCATGGAGACATTGTGAGGTATGAGGGGAAGGAAGGAAGGGAAGGAGGAAAGGGAAAAGGAGGAAGGGAAGGGAAGGAAACGGAAGGGAAGGAAAAGGAAGGAAAGAATGAAGTAAGAGAGGGAAAGGAAAGGAAGGAAGAAAAGGAGAAAGGAAAGGAAGAGAAGGAAAGGAAGAGAAGGAAAAGGAAGGAAGAGAGAAAGGAAGGGAGGGAGGGAGGGAAAAGGAAGGAAGGAAGAAAAGGAAAAAGGAGAAAGGGAAAGGAAGGAAAAGGTAAAGGAGGGAAGGGAAAAGGAGAAAGGAAAGGAAAGAACGGTATGAGGAAAGTGAGGGAAAGGAAAGGAAAGAAAAGAAAAGAGGAAAGGTATAAGGAAAGGAAAGGAAAGGAAAGGAAAGGAAAGGAAAGGAAAGGAAAGGAAAGGAAAGGAAAGGAAAGGAAAGGAAAGGAAAGGAAAGGAAAGGAGGGACATGTCCAGAGGAGGGTAACTAAAATAATCCAAGGCCTGGAGACCATGCCCCTTAAAGGGCTTGGGTGCGAATAGGAATAGACATGAAAGTAACCTACAAGTCAGAAACAATACTTTTCTTTCTCTTTTCCAGGTTATTGAAACTAGAACGATAGAAGCCCCATACTTTTTGCCAGAAACCGTATTCCGAGACAAATACAGGTAAAGCCTGTCTTGTAATGTTTATAAATAATGTTTAAATATCTAAAAACAATTTTGACAGAAATATTTCTTCTTCATTGCTACATTCGAAGGAATTTTGTTCTGTATCTTCACCTCACCTCTCAACTTATTTACAACCCTTGCGTGGGGCTTTGTTTGAAAGATTAGTTCTGAAGTGGGGTAGTTGTATGTTTTCCGGGCTGTATGGCCATGTTCCAGAAGTATTCTCTCCTGACGTTTCGCCCACATCTATGGCAGGCATCCTCAGAGGTTGTCAGATACCTCACAACCTCTGAGGAAGCCTGCCATAGATAGAATCATAGAATCATAGAATAGTAGAGTTGGAAGAGACCACATGGGCCATCCAGTCCAACCCCCTGCTAAGAAGCAGGAAAAGCAGATGTGGGCGAAACGTCAGGAGAGAATACTTCTAGAACATGGCCAGACAGCCCGGAAAACACACAACAACCCTGTGATTCTGGCTATGAAAGCCTTAAACAACACAGTTCTGAAGTGGTTTCCTGTTGCCTTCCTCAAACCCTGGGTTTTAAGACGGGTCCTTGAGGGAGGTTTGTTGAGGACTGTTTTCGGGAACAAGCAGGATCCTTAACTGGTTGGTGACCCTTCTCTTGACAAGATGGAAGGTGTCTAGAAAAGGGTGACATCTATGGAAGCCATGAATCCCTCTGAAGAACAGCCGAGGGAGCTGGGAATGTTTATCTTGGAGAAAAGAAGGCTCAAAGAACATGAGAGTCATGTTTAAATATGGGAAAGGAGGTCAGCTCCAGAGGATAGGGCAGCTCCAGAGACGAACACCATGGATTCAAATGGCAGAAAAAGACATTCCACCCAAACTTTAGGAAGAACTTCCTGGTGGGAATTGCTGTTTAGCCGTGGAATATGCTTCTGCCTGGGAGTGTGGTGGTGTCTTTTCAGGATTTTCAAACAGCATCTGGATGGCAGTCTGTCGGGAGGGCTTGGATCAAGTCTTCTTGCATGGCAGAATGAGTTGAGTGCTGGGGCTCAGCAGCAGGATGCTGAGAAATCCTCAGAGGATGAGGGGAATGGTGGTTTTTTCACTGATTCTGTGTGTGATCAGGCTGAAACACCAGCTGAATTGCAGGCCTTAGATCAGAGAGAAGGGCCGACAGTTACAGAGGATGTTTGGGATTCCGTTTCTCATGGGAATCGGCCTTCAACAGATATCAGATACCCACGATATCAGATTGGGCTCCTGCACAGAGGGAGTCAAGGATAGATTAATTAGATGGTTAGAAAGACTCGGTGAGAAGAAATTCTGTGGGAAGTCGGCTCGGGCTGTGGCGCAGGCTGGAGAGCAGCTGCGATGAATCACTGTAATGAATCACTCTGACCAGGAGGTCATGAGTTCAAGGCCCGCTCGGAGCCTATGTTTGTCTTGTCTTTGTTCTATGTTAAAAGGCATTGAATGTTTGCCTATATGTGTAATGTGATCCGCCCTGAGTCCCCTCCGGGGTGAGAAGGACGGAATATAGATGCTGTAAATAAATAAAATAAATAAATAAGTCTTTCAGACCCAGGTGTCAAAGAGATGACTTCATGGCTTCTTGGTAGGGCCTAAGCTTAAATTAAGTGATGTTTCTTAAAGTCTCAAGAACAGACAACGTTGCCATAGAATCAAGTTCCTGGATCAGCTCTCATGCTCATGAATCTTGTTTCCTGTGTGTGTCTATGTTCCTGTAAGAGTTTTGCCTTGGGATATCCACTGTTTTCATGCTTATGGATTTATGCCTATGATCTTGATTTTCCTGGATTCCATGTACAGTGCCTTTATGGACTATTGAAATGTGTACATATGGAGTACTGCTATTTTATGTATAGCACCTTTTCTACTGCTTTTTGGAAATTGCCTTTTCCCCTTTTGTATATGCTTTTCTAACTAAACTGCTGTAATTAGACACTATTGGACTCTGGTGTGGTGCTGGGTGAAAAAGGGTGACCTCAATGTTGTTGTAGTGCAACATTGACCTGGATGGCCTTTGGGGGTCTCTTCAAACTCTGGGATTGTATGATTGTTAATAGTGAGGGGGTTGCAAGATGGGTGGGCAGCCATCCTCCATAATGGCATGTATGGTTGATGGTCTGGCTCGCAATATTTTGATTTCCTGTTCAAATTTTTCTCTCCCCACAACATACTTATTTTAAACAGTCTCCCCAAAACCTTGGACAAGGATGACAAGACCTTGTTTTTCCTGACTCACAAGATTGCGGAGTCCTTGGGCGGGAGCGGATACAGCGTGGAGAGGCTCTCGGTGCCTTATGTGCCCCAGGTCACAGGTGAGCAGTCACGTGCTTCTGTGGGTGGCATATTGTTAGGGTTCTTTGCTCAGCTGTGTTGCTGTGGGGTTAGTCTTCTCTTGAAAGAACATGCCAAGCATAAGGGCTGTAGATCCAAAGTGACTTGACAGGAAGTTGAAGGATAGCCAGAGGCTCATTTCCACCTGCAAATGTGTCATGATCACTCACTCATGCCATCCAGCAGTCAGCCCTGACATAGAGCACATGGCCTTTGGCCAAAAGGGAGGACACGATGCTGCAACGACATCTGAAACGGCCCTAAAACCCATTTGCCCTGAGGTGGGAGAAGGTGGGCTCTGGTATGTAGGAAAGGCTCCAGGCATTTTTTAGCCAGAAATTCTTAAGATTGCTTGCTGGTTGATGATGATGATGATGACACTTCCCAAGTGTCTAGGACTGTGTGATGTATTTTCGAATGATGCGTGCAGATCCCAGTCGGGTGGCCTTTTGCAGCTGGCAGATCGTAATTTTGTCAATGTCTATTGTTTCCAAATGCCGGCTGAGATCTTTTGGCACGGCACCCAATATGCCGATTACCACCGGGACCACCTGCACTGGTTTCTGCCAGAGTCTTTGAAGTTCAGTCTTGAGGTCCTGATAGCGGCTGAGTTTTTCCTGTTGTTTTTCATCAATGCGACTGTCACCTGGGATGGCAACATCAATGATCCAAACCTTTTTTCTTTCCACAACTGTGATGTCTGGTGTGTTGTGTTCCAGAACTTTGTCAGTCTGGATTCGGAAGTCCCACAGTATTTTTGTGTGTTCATTTTCCAATACTTTTGCAGGTTTGTGATCCCACCAGTTCATTACTGCTGGCAGGTGGCATTTGAGGCATAAGTTCCAATGAATCCTTTATAAATAATCACTTATTATTATTATTATTATTATTATTATTATTATTATTATTAATACCCCACTTTATCTCTCCCGAAGGAGACTCAGAATGGCTTAACATAAAAACATGATGTGGTCCACGCCTTGGTTACATCTAGATTGGATTACTGCAACGCACTCTATGTGGGACTGCCGTTAAAGACGGCTCGGAAACTGCAATTGGTGCAAAGTCTGGCAGCCAGGTTGCTAACTGGAGCTAACTATAAGGAGCGGACGACACCCCTACTAAAGCAGCTCTACTGGCTGCTGATAAGTTTCCGGTCCCAATTCAAAGTGCGGGTTTTGACCCAACCTATCTTCACGACCGTATCTTCCCCTATGAACCAGCACAGGCTCTAAGTTCTGCTGGGGAGGCCTTCCTCTCACTTACACCACCAACACAACCACGGTTGGTGGGGACGAGGGAGAGGACCTTCTTGGTAGTGGTCCCCCGGCTCTGGAGCTCCCCAGGGAGATTAGATTAGCCCTCACAGGGACTTGAAAACCTGGATGTTCCAGTGTGCATTTGAACGATGGTTAGTCCCCGATCTGAATGCCCAGCCTTAATTCACTGTTAAAAGTTTATTCAGCACTTTATCCCCGCCCTATAGTTTGCGTTTTGCACAAGTCCTTGCCCTGCCCTCTCTAATCTGATCATGCCCACCATATTTCTGGTTTCCTGGTTGTTGAGGTTGGTTTTGATACACTATAACGATGGTTTTACACTCTCCTGTTTTAATTGTTTTAATTAGATTGTTCATGCTATATTACTTGTTATTATGTTTTTAATTGTCCTGTGACTTTTGTTGTATGTTGGGCTTAGTCCCCATGTAAGCCGCCCTGAGTCCCTTCGGGAAGATGGTGGCGGGATATAAAAATAAAGTTATTATTACAAAATTATTAGCACATAATTTAAAATGTGCACATATGCAAACATTAAAACAGAATTAAATATAAGCAGTATTTAAAAATCCACATTTAATATCCATTAAGACAGAATTCAAAGTTAAGAAATATTTTAAAAATGCTTCTTCCTAAGTAAATAAAATGCCATCTTTTTCACACATCCTGAGACGTGTCTCTGTTTTCTACATAGATAATGCTTAAATTCAAAATTATTTCTTAACCTGATCTCTCGCCTTATCATTGCACAGTCACAACAATAATACAAAATAATGTAGGTACTGCCTTGTTGAAGCTTGGAATAGCTACATTTCTCACTGCAAGTCCCAGAATCCCCTTCCTTGTATGACCAGTGGCCATGATGATTGGGGATTCTGGGATGTGTGGCCTTCAAAATGAAACTTTTCTAGCTTTTGATTTAGTGGGAATGTGCGGTGTGTGGTTTCCTCCCTGAGAGTGCCAATACTCCTGTAAGATTGTCTCAGAAATAAAAGATGTTTTCCTTCTTTCATCTCTTTGTAAATAAGACAAGTCCTCTTTTCATAAGAATTCTGTCCCTCTGCAGATGAAGACAGGCTCTCCCGGCGGAAGAGTATTGTGGACACCGTCTCAATTCAGGTTGACATCCTTCCTGGTACAGAGGACAAGGTAGGGGTGTTTTGTTGGATCATGTGGCGAATTGTAAGAGAAGTACTGCCGGCCCATTTCTACCATCTCAAACACTTCATTAGCCAATCTTCCCTTCTTGGGACTTCCACATGTCCCCACAACTGTGCATAAAAGAGCCTTGCTGCTGTTGCCATATTTAGTATATTGTTTTCATGTTTATTTATTTATTTACAACATTTATATTCCGCCCTTCTCACCCCGAAGGGGATTCAGGGCGGATCACATTACACATATAGGCAAACATTCAATGCCTTTTAACATAGAACAAAGACAAACAACATAGGCTCTGAGCGGCCTCGAACTCATGACCTCCTGGTCAGAGTGATTCATTGCAGTTAATTGCAGCTGGCTTGCTCTCCCGCCTGCGCCACAGCCCGGGCGCAGTATTTAAAAATCCACATTTAAAATCCAGTAAGACATAATTCAAAGTTAAAAAATATTTTAAAATTGTTGGTGTCTTGGTTGGTCTTTGAATATCATTAGTTTTAAAAAAGTTCTGATTTAAAGGGGATTTGATATTTAAGCATCTCTGAATCATCCCTTGGATTTATGTCTCTGTTGTGTTTGTGATGTAAGCCAATTAAAGTCACGCTATTTCTTCCAGGTCAACAACACAGAAGAAATTACCTTTGAAGCTCTGAAGAAAGCAATAGGTAAACAGACCACAGTTTAACTGTGACATTGATGTTCTTCTCCCTGTACTGTTTTGCCGCAGAAGCAGCCTTATCCAAAGCAGCTAAAGGAAGCTTTACTTCAGCAAAATGGTATTAATGTAACAAACAGCAGCAAGGGAACAGAATGTAATTTCCAAAAGCAAAGCAAAAAGTCTTACCTCAGACCAGAGACAAGGTTATTTGGCAAAAAGTAACTTGGCAGATGCTAGAGCTGCAAGCAAAGAAAGCGAAGCACAAAGTAGGATTGTTGCTGCCAGCATTGATCACTTGCTTTACTGCTGATTTATAGCCCCAGCCCCCAGCATAGGTGTTCCTAGGGCAAGGTTTGGTTGCTCTGAATCCTTGCAGCCAATCTAACTGACCTTTTTTCTTCTTTTTTAAAAATATTTTTTTATTAAAGTTTTAGATAAAATATACAGTGATAGTGTGAGAACAAATGAATTTATAGGAAAGAGAGATGGAAAAGATAGAAAAAAGGAGTAAAAAAATAGAAAAGAATAAAAATAATTTGTGTGTGTGTGTGTGTGTGTGTAAAAATTGTTTTGACTTCCGTTCTTCTTTTCTTTGGGTTCCTCTTAGTGCTTTTTTATGATCCTTCTTTCCTTTTTAGTAATTTAATTTAGTAATTAGCAAGTAATTTAATTCGAGTTCCTAAACTTGGTAAGACTCTTTAATATATTTCTCAAATGGTGACCAATCAGTCATTTTTAGACCTTTAACATTGTTCTTCTTTAATAGATATGTTAACTTGTCCATGTGCTTTATTTCCATGACGTTTTTTCTTCTTTCGCCCTTTGACGTTCCTGAAATGTAGGAACCAGCAGAATATTTTCTTCACCCCCTTCTTCCTCCTCAGCTCTAGGCCCCAAATCCCCCACTCCTACATCTTCAGCCTCTTATTCTACCTCCTCCTCCTCAGAAGAGGAGTACATAATACTCCCTGTATTCTCCTCCCAACAACTTTTGGAAAGAGAGAAGGGCCTCCTTTATATCCAACCCTTTATATCCAACCCTTTTTTCAAAGGCAGCTTACAAAATATTACCATGTGTAGGAATATGTCTAATATTTATCTGCCCATTCTACAATAGCTCCATCGTTGATGCTTTGCCATTATTACATTGCACTTTATTGTCCATTTTAGCTGTGAAACTACCTCTCCCCATTTTGGAATATTCTGCACTTTGGCCTAGATCTGTGTATTAGTTTCTTGTTTTTAACATTGTATGCTGTATGTTGATTTTAATGACTGTTTTATTGATGCTGATGTTTTTATTATTGGGATATTTGTTTTATTGTTTTGTTGTTATTATATTGTTGTATCGGGCAAGGCCCCAAGTAAGCCGCCCCGGGTCCCTTCGGGGAGATGGGGCGGGGTATAAAAATAAAGTTGTTATTATTATTATTATTATTATTAATATTTAGAGTGAGAGAGAGAACGTAAAATGCAATTGACCAATCTATAGAATCATCACAGTTTAAAAATCTGCAAAAGGCAAAATCAACAAGATAGCATCCCATTAAAATCCAGCATAATCAATTCCTAAAACCTTGCTAGAAGAGTTGAGTTTTCCTTGACTGGTGGAAGGAGGCAGCCATTCTCGCTTCCTAGCACAGCTTTTCTTTAAGACTCTCTAGGAGATGTTTTACTCCTGTCCCATCCCTTCCTCTAACGCTGCCTCTTAATTTTCTTTTTCCCAAAGACAACACCGGCCTTGAAGAGCAGGAGAAGGAGAAAAGGCGCCAAGTGATCGAGAAATTCCAGAAGGCTCCCTTTGAAGAGATTGCGGCGCAGTGCGAAACCAAGGTGAGCCTGGAGAAGTTAAGGCCGAGAGGAAGGAACATGAGAGCCATGTTTGGATGTTTGGAAGGATGTCACATTGAGGAGAAGAGGGCAAGCTTGTTTTCTGATGCTCTGGAGATTAGAACACTGTGCACTGGGTTCAAAATCCATCTTTCTGTTGCTCTTCTAGTCTATGTGGTTGAGGTGATATGTGTGATTCTTGCTGGCTCAAGTTGTCTGCCTACGTAACAATAGACCCACTGATTCGCCCTCTTATTGTCATTTCTAGTACTTTAATGACTGTCAGTTATGTAACTACCTCTCCCTGATTTGACACATTCGCACTTTGGCCCAGATTTGTGTTTTATATTCCTGTTTTTAACGTTTTATCTTGTAAGATTGTCTTTTATGATTGTTTTACAGATATTATTGATTTATTGTTATAAACTTGTGTTTTTTGTTTTTATATTGTGATGTTTGGGTAAGGCCCCATGTGAGCCGCCCCGAGTCCCTTCGGGGAGATGGGGCGGGGTACAAGAATAAAATTATTATTATTATTTATTATGTTTAAGCACCTGATAAACTGGATGGGATTTCTGGGAGTTGGAGGCCAAAACACCTGGGGACCCACAGGTTGAGAACCACTGCTCTGTAGGCCCCAGTTATACATCTTTTATACAATTTCATTCAAACCACATATCATGTTTATCACATTTTTGGAGATAGAACTTGAGAGAGAAAAAACCCTTGACTGTCCATCAGTTCTTGCTACTTCTTCATAGGGTCCTAGAGTTGGAAATGGGGCCCATAGTCTATCAAGCCCAACTTGGGGAAATTCCAGCTAGAACAGGCATGGGCCAACTTAGGCCCTCCAGGTGTTTTGGGCTTCAACTCCCACCATTCCTAACAGCCGGTAGGCTGTTAGGAATGGTGGGAGTTGAAGCCCAAAACACCTGGAGGGCCTAAGTTGGCCCATGCCTGCCATAAAGCATCAGATGATCAATTTTTAAGCAGTGTTGATTTTGAGTGACACTGTCTGATTCTGGATTACCCTATTGGCATGACAAAATCAGTAGCATCTCAAGTGTGTCGCTATTGTGAGGCAGACTGGTCTCTGCTTATAGCTACAAATATTTATCCCAGTTCTGTTGTGCATTCAAGAAGCACAGTTTCCCCAGGTTTGCTTCCTTGGAAATTACTAAGAAAAATCTTCCAAAATCATAGATTCCTGGTGTTGGAAGAGACTCCAGTGGCCATTCAATCCAACCCCCATTCCGCCAGGCAGGAAAAACACAATCAAAGCTCTTCCGACAGATGCCTAAAATCCTCCAAAGAAGGAGCCTTCACTGGACTGTGCAGCAGTGAGTTCCACTGTTGAACAGCCCTTATGGTCAAGCAGTTCGAGAATGACATGGAAGTGGGTTGCTGTGAGTTTTCCAGGGTGTTTGGCCACGTTCTAGAAGCATTCTCTCCTGACGTTTCACCCACATCTATGGCAGGCATCCTCAGAGGTTGTGAGGTCTGTTGGAAACGAGGCAGGTGGGTTTTATATATCTGTTGAATCTTCAGGGTGGGAGAAACCCTGGAAAACTCACAGCAACCCAGTGATGCCGGCCATGGAAGCCTTCGACAACATAATGACACAAAACCTTGCTGATAGTTGTCAGAGTATTTGCAGCGCAGCGGTAGTTGAATGGAATCAGTGGAGCGCAGAACGAAGAGACACTCAGAGACGTTGGCAAAACTATTTACAAAGTTTTATTGTATCAACACAGACTTGCAGACGACAGATGAACACAGGATTTGACTCTAGGCAGACAGAACTCAACTGAACTGATGCAATCAATCATGCACAAACACTTATGTCTGGATACTCCCTAGTTCCAGCCACACATCAAGGTCATCATAGCTTCTTGGCAATTAACTCTTTCCACACTATGGTACATGATGCAATCAGTTGCAATACAAGCATGGCACAAATTGCATTTAAACACTATCAATACACAAATCCCACATTAACAATAGTGTTGCATGGTAAAAGGCCTGTTGCTTTCAGGGAAGAGCAGGAGGCAGAACACCACGTCTGGGAGGGAAACACACACCTTGAGTACTTTCAGAATCTCAGTAATTCTCTGCTTCCTCCCTGCAGGCCAACCTCCTTCACGACCGTCTTGCGCAGATATTGGAGCTCACCATTCGGTAAGAAGGCATTGCAGAGGCGTCATGTGCTGTTGCTGTGACTATCCTGGTTGAATAGGATTGTATTGAACAGAACTAAGGTCTGGTCTTTAAATTCCACGAAATGTAAGCATGCCCATCATCACTCGGAGAAGCCTTACAATATAGGAACACATGAAGCATTGATAAGGCTCTCAGTGGCTGCTTGGCATGACGGCTGTACATCCCCCCAGGCATCAGAGATGTATACGTATGTCTCAATAGCAATTGCTGAGTCAGAGAAGGGGAAACCGGCCGTCACTTTCATGTCCTCGCTTTGGGCTTCCCAGCAGCTCTTATTACAACAGGTAACAAAATTTGAAAAAAAAAACATTCTGTTCCTGGTTTGAAAGTGTTATCTCCTGTTTAATTGTGTGGTACTTACCGTATATACTCGAGTATAAGCTGACTCGAATATAAGTCGAGGCACCTAATTTTGCCACAAAAACTGGGAAAACTTATTGACTTGAGTATAAGACTTATAAGTATAAGGTCAAAGTCAAAAATAAAAATAGATTTTAATAAAATTGCATTATTTGAGGCATCGGTAGGTTCAATTTTTTTGAATATTTATATAAAACTGTAATTTAAGATAATAAGAATTTAATAAGATAAGACTGTCTAACTCTGAATACCTATATACTCAAATATAAGTTGACCTGAATAGAAGCCGGCCAGGGCCCTCACTGGAGTATAGGCTGAGGGGATCTTTTTCAGCCCTAAAAAAGGGCTGAAAAACTAGGCTTATGCTCGAGTATATACAGTACTTTGAAAGTACAGTAGAGTCTCAGTTATCCAAGCTTCACTTATCCAATGTTCTGGATTATCCAAGGCAGTCTGCCTTTTAGTAGTCACTGTTTTTGTAGTAAATGTTGCAATGTTTTGGTGCTAAATTCGTAAATACAGTAATTACTACATAACATCACTGTGTATTGAACTGCTTTTTCTGTCAATTTGTTGTAAAACATGTTTTTGGTGCTTAATTTGTAAATACAGTAATTACTACATAACATTACTGTGTATTGAACTGCTTTTTCTGTCAATTTGTTGTAAAACATGATGTTTTGGTGCTTAAGGGTTTATCTTGGATAAGTGAGACTCTACTGTAGTTGTACTACTCCATAAACTTTCTTTTTGTGGCTGCCACAAACAATCTTGAATTGGTTGAGACCCGTTGATGAGATATTCATTGGAAAACTAGAGCAAAATGTGCTATAGCAGGATGTCTCTCCATTAAAGACAAAGTTTTGTAATTTAATAAATCTTTCCCATGTTTTTATGATAGAACCAATTAGGAAATGACATTGATAAGCAAGGAACAAAAATCGTGTTACATAGTGTTATGGAAGAAACAGGATGCTGGGCTTGATAGATCTCGGGTCTCCTTAAGCAATAATTATACAGTAGAGTCTCACTTATCCAACATAAACGGATACGCGAAAATGTTGGATAATAAGGCAGGATTAAGGAAAAGCCTATTAAACGTCAAATTAGGTTATGATTTTACAAATTAAGCACCAAAACATCATGTTTTACATCAAATTGACAGAAAAAGCAGTTCAATACACGGTAACATTATGTAGTAATTACTGTATTTACGAATTTACTGTATTTACTGTATTATGTTAGTGGATGAACTTAACTATACATGCATTTTAAATTTTATAATTCATGGTTTAACAGATTTTAATTAGAGTTTTAATTAATGCGGTACTGTTTTATTGTTTATGGATTCTGTTTCTGTTTTATTGAATGTATTTTGGGCAATATAATTGCCGACTGTTGTAAGCCGCCCTGAGTCCCTTCGGGTGAGAAGGGCAGGGTAAAAGTGATGTAAATAAATGTATAATTACTGTATTTACGAAAACACCACAATGTATTGAAAACATTGACTACAAAAACACTGGCTAACAAATTGACTACAAATATAGAATTGCATAAAATGAATATACAGTAACAGCATTGTCAGAAATTAAATGTGTAAAAAGTTCAGTCCAGTGGATCCGAGTGGGAGGCAGAACTGCATTGGATAATCCAGAATGTTGGATAAGTGTGACTCTACTGTAAATAGATCTCCCTATGAATTGATGTGGGGCCCCCGGTGGCGCAGGGGGTTAAGCTGCTGAGCTGCTGAACTTACTGACCAAAAGGTCAGTGGTTCATATCCGGGGAGCTGGGTGAGCTCCAACTGTTAGTCCCAGCTTCTGCCAACCTAGCAATTCGAAAATATGCAAGTGTGAGTAGATCAATGGGAAGGTAATGGTGCTCCATGCAGTCATGCCACATGACCTTAGAAGTGTCTACGGACAGCGCCGGCTCTTCGGCTTAGAAATGGAGATGAGCACTAACCCCCCAGAGTTGGACATAACTGGACTTAACATCATAGGAAACCTTTACCTTTACCTATGGCAGGTATCCTCAGAGGTTGTGAGGTCTGTTGGGAGCTGGGCAAGTGGGGTTTATATATCTGTGGAATAATGTCCAGGGTGGGAGAAAGAACTCTTGTCTGCCATAAATGTGGGCAAAACGTCAGGAGAGATTGCTTCTGGAACATGGCCATATTGCTCGGAAAACTCACAGCAACCCAATGATTCTAATAATACTAATAAGTTTATTTATATCCCGCCTCCTTCTCCCCCGAAGGGGACTCGGGACGGCATACAGCAAAATCGAAATACAAGCAATGATAAAATATGAAACATCAAAGGACAAAAACAGAAACCAATAATAAAATACACACAATAGGCAAAAAAAACACAACACAGAATTAAAACATCAAATTAAAAACAATGAGGTTGCAATAGTGGATAAGCAAGGTGCACATTATGAGTAACAAATTCGTAAATAGATAAAGTGCAATAGAGTCATTTAAAGATTCTGACCATGAACGTTTCAACAACACATCTCTGTTTTGCTCCTGACCTGTCCTCTTACTGTTTCCTTGCAGGCCTCCTCCCAGCCCTTCCGGCACGCTGACCATCACCGCCGGACACCCCCACTATCAATCCGTTCCTGTCTACGAGATGAAGTTTCCGGATCTTTGTGTGTATTAAAGAGAAGCCTCTTAGCCTCTGCTGGGCATGGCTTTGAGGCATTGCGTTGAGCCCCTCTCGGTCAATTCACCGCTCGGCCTTCGTTCATTTCTTTGCCACGTTTTACCGGAGCTTTGGTACTTGAGTTGCAGATTTTCAGATTTCTCCCAGTTCTATTTGTTCTGCTCTTGATGTTGTGGTCGATGATTTCACGGCCCATTTTTCTGTCCTCGTTGAAAGGGAAAAAAACGGTGAGTGCAATAGTGTGTCTTGCTGGGCCTTCTCAGGCAGGCATGGGCCAACTTGGGCCCTCCTTCCAGGTGTTTTGGACTCCAACTCCCACCATTCCTTTTTTTTCTTAAGTTTTTTATTTAAATTATTGAAAAATTTTGAATTTTACATATTCAGTACTTAAAATTTATACATTCTTTAACAAATTTGCAATACAGAGTTTGTCATATCATAGCTCCTATGGTTTTTTCACTCTCTAACTATATTACATACTCATATTATTTACTTTTTGTTACCCCTCACCTAGTGCTATCCCTTCACCCCAGACCAGCCAATTACAATATTTATTTCCAAAATTCCATTGTTTCTTTTACAGGTTTTTCCCCCTTTCCTTCTACGTATACAAACTCTATACATTTTCCCCATATCTTCCCAAATCATCCTTTTTTAATAACCCTCTTTTAATTTTAATCTTACATGTCAATTTATCATTTATCGCAATATCCCAAATCTCCTTATACCATTCTTCCAATTGGCACTCCTCACTTCCTTTCCATTTTTTGGCTATTAACAATCTTGCTGCTGTTACCAAGTTGGCGATTAGTTCCTTTAACTCTTTTGATATTTGAATATTATCCATAAATGACAACAGTGCTATTTCAGGCGTTCCTATTATTTCTGTTTTGGTGATTCCCTTTATTTCTTTAAAAACGTTCTCCCAAAATTTTTGAACATATTTTACAGGACCACCACATATGTATGTATGTACCGAATTCCTGACAGCCCCTCCAGCACTGCTTAGAGTATTTCTTATCAATTTGATTTAATCTAATTGGTGTGAGGTACCATCTCCAAACCACTTCATAATAATTCTCTTTTATTCTTATAGACATGTTTTTTAATATACGCATATTCCACATTTCTTTCCGGATTTGAGGGTGTATTTCCTTATTGCAATCTAACTCCCACATTTCTTTAAGGTGATTCTGCTCCTGCTCTTTATCTATTACTCCCACCATTCCTTAAGCGGTGGAGGGGGAAAAGGAAAGGGCCTGAGGCTGTTAGGAATGGTGGGAGTTGGAGTCCAAAACACCTGGAAGAGCCCAAGTTTACCCATATCAGTTCTAGGATTCTGTATCCTGAAGATACAGATCCTAAGTGTTGTTTTTGCCTCTGTTTTCAGTCACTGCAATAACCCTGAATGCAGCCGCTTCCCATGGCACAGGCTTCCTTTCGAAAGCCAAACATAGGCAACACTTTGGACATCCCAAATACTTAGGGATGGGAAATATATATTTTTGCCATGTCGCCTTTAGAATACCTAAAAGATATATGTGTGTATATATAATCTATATTTAGTACTCCACAAAATACTAAGTGCATTTTAAAATGGGAAATAAGGGTCTTTTAAACTTGTACGATAGATCATCCTCTGTAGCATAGCGGTGTATAGTCTTTATAGTCTTTATAGTAGTATTTTGTCACTGAAAGGAAAACCTGTGGATGGAACTTGCTGGGCAGGTTAGAATTTTTTTATTGTTGTGTGCCTTTATTTTAGAAATGCCTTGTTTCCATTACAACTTCATTGCAGTCTTGCTCTTTCGAGAATGATATATGGATTTGTCCTATATCTCACACGATAGGCTACTTGTGTGTAAAAAAGAAGCCTTACGGTTATAATCTCTAAATGACACAAGACGCAAAGTACAGTAGAGTCTCGCTTATCCAACATAAACAGGCCGGCAGAACGTTGGATAAGCGAATATGTTGGATAATAAGGAGGCATTAAGGAAAAGCCTATTCAATGTCAAATTAGATTATGATTTTACAAATTAAGCACCAAAAACATCATGTTATACAACAAATTTGACAGAAAAAGTAGTTCAATACGCAGTAATGCTATGTAGTAATTACTGTATTTACGAATTTGGCACCAAAATATCATGATGTATTGAAAACATTGACTATAAAAATGCGTTGGATAATCCAGAATGTTGGATAAGCGAGTGTTGGAAAAGTGAGACTCTACTGTAGCAGCAAAGTGTGTTTCCATCCACTTCACAGTTCTGAGATAAAACTTTAAAATAACAACTTTTCAGTGTTGTGATAGTTGGAAAGTTTTATTAGTTTCCTCAATATCTTTTTTTGTCACCAGCCTTCTTGATGCTTGTGTGCATTCCATAATGAGACATAGATTGTGACCAAGTCAGAGTTCGCTTGTAGTTGTTGTTTATTAATGTCTAGACCACAGGCCGTTAACATACAAACAAATACAGTAGAGCCCCGCTTATCCGACTTCAGCTTATACGACACTCCGTTTTATCCAAGGCCCAGGGCTCCCTCGCTCATCCCCTCCCGGGCCAGCGCAGCAAAGCGGGCAGCTCACTCGCCAGGCCGGGTCCTGGGTCTGCTGCCACTGCCGCTGTTGCTGCCAGGACCAGCCTAGTGAGTGGGTGAGTGAGTGAGTGAATGAGCGAGGGAGGGAGGGAGGGAGGAAGAGAGGGCCTTTGCCACTCGCTCTCACTCATTCACTCACTCACCGGGCTGGGTCCTGGTTCTACCCTTGCTGCCGGGAGCAAGTTTAAGACGGATAATCGAGACTACTGTATAGACAATATAAAAATACTACATAAAACAATTGGCATTCAGATTTTGCCTGTTTAAAATCCAGTACGATTCAAATACAATATACAGTAGAGTTCTGGTTATCTGAGTTCCGGTTATACGACATACCGTATTATCCGACATGCCAGGCTAGGCACATACCGGGCTTCTCCAAACCAGGCACTTTGTGGAGAGAAAAGGCTCTTCCCTTTGCCAATTGCCCAGCACTTTAGAGAAGCCCGGTGCACGTTGCTAAGTAGCAAGCACTCACCGGGCCTCTCTAAACTGGGCGCTTGAAAGAGGGAAGAGACTCTTCCTTTCCCCTAGCACCCGGCACTTTGGAGAAGCCCGGTGCGTATTGCTAAGCGGTAAGCTTCTCTAAACCGGGCTTCTCTAAACCGGGTGCTTGGTGGAGGGAAGAGACTCTTCCCTTCCCCAAGCACCCGGCACTTTGGAGAAGCCCAGTGCATGTTGCTAAGCGGTAAGCACGCACCAGGCTTCTCTAAACCAGGCACTTGGTGGAGGGAAGAGACTCTTCCCTTCCCCAAGCACCTGGCACTTTGGAGAAGCCCAGTGCATGTTGCTAAGCGGTAAGCACGCACCAGGCTTCTCTAAACCAGGCACTTGGTGGAGGGAAGAGACTCTTCCCTTCCCCAAGCACCTGGCACTTTGGAGAAGCCCAGTGCATGTTGCTAAGCGGTAAGCACGCACCAGACTTCTCTAAACCAGGCACTTGGTGGAGGGAAGAGATTCTTCCCTTCGCCAAGCACCTGGCACTTTGGAGAAGCCCAGTGCATGTTGCTAAGCGGTAAGCACGCACCAGACTTCTCTAAACCAGGCACTTGGTGGAGGGAAGAGATTCTTCCCTTCGCCAAGCACCTGGCACTTTGGAGAAGCCCAGTGCATGTTGCTAAGCGGTAAGCACGCACCAGACTTCTCTAAACCAGGCACTTGGGGGAGGGAAGAGATTCTTCCCTTCGCCAAGCACCTGGCACTTTGGAGAAGCCCAGTGCATGTTGCTAAGCGGTAAGCACGCACCAGACTTCTCTAAACCAGGCACTTGGTGGAGGGAAGAGATTCTTCCCTTCGCCAAGCACCCGGCACTTTGGAGAAGCCCAGTGCATGTTGCTAAGCGGTAAGCACGCACCAGGCTTCTCTAAACCAGGCACTTGGTGGAGGGAAGAGACTCTTCCCTTCGCCAAGCACCTGGCACTTTGGAGAAGCCCAGTGCATGTTGCTAAGCGGTAAGCACGCACCAGGCTTCTCTAAACCAGGCACTTGGTGGAGGGAAGAGATTCTTCCCTTCGCCAAGCACCTGGCACTTTGGAGAAGCCCAGTGCATGTTGCTAAGCGGTAAGCACGCACCAGGCTTCTCTAAACCAGGCACTTGGTGGAGGGAAGAGACTCTTCCCTTCGCCAAGCACCTGGCACTTTGGAGAAGCCCAGTGCATGTTGCTAAGCGGTAAGCACGCACCAGGCTTCTCTAAACCAGGCACTTGGTGGAGGGAAGAGATTCTTCCCTTCGCCAAGCACCTGGCACTTTGGAGAAGCCCAGTGCATGTTGCTAAGCGGTAAGCACGCACCAGGCTTCTCTAAACCAGGCACTTGGTGGAGGGAAGAGACTCTTCCCTTCGCCAAGCACCTGGCACTTTGGAGAAGCCCAGTGCATGTTGCTAAGCGGTAAGCACGCACCAGGCTTCTCTAAACCAGGCACTTGGTGGAGGGAAGAGACTCTTCCCTTCGCCAAGCACCTGGCACTTTGGAGAAGCCCAGTGCATGTTGCTAAGCGGTAAGCACGCACCAGGCTTCTCTAAACCAGGCACTTGGTGGAGGGAAGAGACTCTTCCCTTCGCCAAGCACCTGGCACTTTGGAGAAGCCCAGTGCATGTTGCTAAGCGGTAAGCACGCACCAGGCTTCTCTAAACCAGGCACTTGGTGGAGGGAAGAGACTCTTCCCTTCGCCAAGCACCTGGCACTTTGGAGAAGCCCAGTGCATGTTGCTAAGCGGTAAGCACGCACCAGGCTTCTCTAAACCGGGTGCTTAGCGGAGGGACGAGACTCTTCCCTCCGCCAAGTGCCCGGCTTGCCAAGAGGGATAATTAGGGCCTCCCTAATTATCCCTCAAAAATATGTACCCTTAGGTACATATTTCCACCAAAAATATGTACCCTTAGGTACAACAATATGCACTGGTAAATGGTCAATAAACAGGTATAAAATATAAAGTTAGATTTAATGAAATGCAATAAGGACAGAATTTACAATTGTAATGTTGATGCTCCGTACACCAAAATGAATATATAACCAAACAATGCTTGTTCTATACATAAGTTTGCCGCTTGTGAAATCAATTAAGCCAAAGAGCATGTACAATACATGACCGGTTTTGACTCTTAATCTTCCTCAGGTGAATTTATCTGAGAAAATTATAATAAATTAACAGGAGCATGTAACATATCCCCACAAATACAGTTATAAATATAAGTACTCACAAGTGTACATTCACATGAAACATCCTTTACATTCCTCTCTCAAGTTTGTATTCTTATATCTTTTTTCTGTGATGGGTACTGAACAAAAGGAACCAACAGTGGCTATAACAAAATCAAAAGTTTTAAGATTTCAATTTCAAAAGTTTATATACATATCCATATACTCACAGTGTCTGTGAATTTATGTACTTCTGCGATACTCTGCTGACGCTCTGTTAGTTCTTCGGCTCTTCGGCTCAACTGATTGATTTCACAAGCGACAAATTTATGTATAGAGCAAGCATTGTTTGGTTATATATTCATTTTGATGTATCAACATTAATAATAATAATAATAATAATAATAATAATAATAATAATAATAATAATAATAAAAAACTTTATTTATACCCCGCCACCATCTCCCCGTGGGGACTCGGGGTGGCTTACATGGGGCAGAGGCCCAAACAACATAGATCAAAACATAGGCAACAAATAAAAATCACACTATAAAAAGATAAAACAGTAATACAATATATCAATTAAAACAAAAATACAGGATAAAAATTTGCATTTAAAACACAAAAATGGTAAAATCGTAATAACTGTAATAATTAAACATTACAATTGTAAATTCTGTACTTATTGTTTTTCATTAAATATAACTTTATTTATATTTTATACCTTTTTATTGACCACTAGCTGTGCCCGGCCACGCGTTGCTGTGGCGTTGTCTGGTGGTGTTGGTGAGAAATTGTTGAGGTAGTGGTGGTTGGGCGGAGCTTAGCCCTCTAACTAGCAGCAATTGGATAAAAACAATTATTCCTCTCCCTCTAATTAGGACTTTATTTTTCTTTTCTTTTTGTTGTATCAACCTAGAGCCGTGGATGATGGGTTGTGTTGTCAAATTTCGAGGTTGGGGGGCCTGTAGTTGTTTTTTTTTTTCCGGTGCCCTGATGCCATCACTCTTTTATATATATAGATTTACCAGTGCATATAGTTGTACTTGAGGTTACATATTAGTTTGGTGTATAACCAGGAACCCATTTACTTAATATCCTCCCAATATCCGACAGTTCCGGTTATCCCACATTCATCCCGCCCGTTTATGTTGGATAACCGGAACTCTACTGCATAATACATCAGATATATACAATGAGGTTAAAATTCACTGTGGTTTTTCCTAAGTCATTGATTGCCTTTGCACATAGCAACACATACGTACGAAAGAAAACAAAAATGCTCTTTTCATTTGCACTCGTGCCGACCATGGATTGTGCTGCTGTTGTTTCTACGCTCAATAGATGCCTTACATTTCAGATCCCATTTGCTTCCAAAGTCTCAGCGGCATCGTCGTTGCGTTCTTGATTTTCGTTTCAATGCAATGGACATTTCCGAAAGTGATGTTGCTCATGTTAACGGGGAGCAAGTAAAGCCAGCAAGACCTTTTATAATCATAATTATCATTATTTTTTGGGGCCGTGCCAGCTGGAGAGACCAAAAACTGGTGTATTTTTGGAGAATATCCATCCCCGTTGTAGATCAGATAGCTATGAGAGAATACAGGACTTGGCGTATTGTCTGAGTTCACACAGCGGTGTTTTGGAATCATAAATATTGGTGTGTGTACGATACCAAGTGTTTGTAACAAAGGTTGGCCTCGTCTGAGTGTTTCTTGTCACTCATTCATCTTTGAACACATTCCAGCTTTGTGCCTCGTTTGTTTGGGTCGATAATCCTGAAACAGCTTTTCGTAGTGATTTTTAGGGTATAAACAAAAGCCATCCTGTAATGCAGAAGATAAATACTGCGTTGATCTGTTGTACCGATGCCTATGTATTCTGCATTCTCTGTACTGAGCCATTTGACGCAATGTTGAGGACACAATGTGCAATCTCCATACACTTGTGAGCAATAAAATATACTTAAGTGAGAAGCAACACGGATGAATTGGGTGTTCGTTCTTTCTGTGTGACTCCATGTGAATGGATAGACAGGCAGTCCTCAAGTTACGAACAAGAGAGGTTCTGCAGGGTTGTTCTTAAGTTAAATTTGGATGCAAGTCAGAACATGGACATTTTTAAAGTCTTAACTCCAGAAGATATCTATATATCGTATTTACTCGTATCTAATGCTCATCTTTTTTGGCTAAATGACCTGGCCAAAATTGGGGTGTGGATTCGATTTGTGTCATATGTGTTTAAGGTTGGAGAAATAAATCAATAATAATAATAATAACTTTATTTTTATACCCCGCCTCTATCTCCCCGGAGGGGACTCAGGGCGGCTTACATGGGGCCAAGCCCGAATAAAAACAGTAGCAGTATAAAACACAACAATAGACAACAACTTGCACAATAAAAAATAAAACAAATAAAATAAACCATTAGCCAATAAAAAACAAGAACTAATAAAAACATGGATTAAAACTGAGAGATTGTAAAAGTAGACTGGGTAAGGTGCACCATATAAATATTGTAAACACAAGGTGACTGATAAAGTGCTGCAAATTCTGGAAGTGCAAATTGGGATGGGAATAGACCCTGTGTCTATATCGAGTTGACAAAGGTAAAGGGTGCAAACCGGTACAAGAATGGTCACAGATACAGATTGCTTCTGGATTAGCAATCTTTATCTAAAGGCTTGAGTAAAGAGCCAGGTTTTCAAGCTCTTTCTGAATGCTACCAGGGTGGGGGCTTGCCTGATTTCCCTGGGGAGCGAGTTCCAGAGCCGGGGGCCACCACGGAGAAGGCCCTCTCATCCCCACCAACCGTGCTTGTGACGGAGGTGGGAGCGAGAGGAGGGCCTCCCCCGACGAACGAAGAGATCGTGCAGGTTCGTAGGGGGAGAGGCGATCACTAAGGTAGGAGGGTCCCAAACCGTTCAGGGCTTTGTAGGTGATCACGTGCACCTTGAATTGGGTCCGGAAGGTGAACGGCAGCCAGTGGAGCTCCTTAAGCAGGAGGGTTGACCGCTCCCTATAATTAGCTCGAGTTAGAAGCAAGGCTGCCGAACGTTGGACTAGTTGGAGTTTCCGGGCCATCTTCAAGGGCAGCCCCACGTAGAGTGCATTGCAATAGTCCAGTCTAGAGGTAACTAAGGCATGGACCACCGTGGCCAGATCAGACTTCACGAGGTAAGGTCGCAGTTGGCGCACAAGTTTTAATTGTGCAAAGGCCCTCCCGGCCACGGCCGACACCTGAGCCTCAAGCGTCAGTGCTGAGTCCAGGAGGACCCCCAAACTGCGGACCTGCGCCTTCAGGGGGAGTGCGACCCCGTCAAGCACAGGTGGCCACCCAATACCCCGATCGGACATACGACTGACCTGGAGGACCTCTGTCTTGTCGGGATTAAGCTTCAGCTTATTCGCCCTCATCCAGCCCATCACAGCTGCCAAGCACTGGTTCAGTATCTGGGGGGCTTCCTTGGAGTTCGGTGGAAAGGAGTAGTAGAGTTGAGTGTCATCTGCGTAGAGATGGCACCGAACTCCAAAACTCCGGATGACCTCTCCCAGCGGTTTCATGTAGATGTTAAAAAGCATGGGGGACAGAATGGAACCTTGCGGGACCCCACAGGTCAAAGGCCAGGGGTCCGAGCAGGTGTCCCCCAGCTTCACCAACTGGGAACGGCCCTCCAGGAAGGACTGAAGCCACGACAGAGCCATGCCCCCAAGGCCCATCCCGGAGAGCCGTCCCAGAAGGATACCATGGTCGATGGTATCGAAAGCCGCTGAGATGTCCAAGAGAACCAGCAGGGTCACACTCCCCCTGTCCAGCTCCCTGCGGAGGTCATCCACCAAGGCGACCAAAGCCGTCTCAGTACTGTGCCCAGGTCTAAAGCCAGACTGCGATGGGTCCAGAAAATCGGTGTCATCCAGGAAACCCTGGAGCTGCGAGGCAACCACCCGCTCCAGGACCTTGCCCAAGAAAGGGAGGTTCGAGATTGGTCTGTAGTTGTTTAGAATGGCCGAATCAAGGGAGGCCTTCTTCAATATAGGCCTCACTATGGCCTGTTTGAGGACAGATGGAAATTTGCCTTGATCCAAAGAGGCATTAATTATAATCACAAACCACTCTACCAACTCTCCTCTGGCCAATTTAATTAGCCACGAGGGGCAAGGGTCTGCAGAGCAAGTGGTCGCTCTCACCGCCCCAAGGATCCTGTCCACGTCATCCGGGGGAACAAGCTGAAACGAATCCCACAAGTTCGAACAGACAGGTGCCTCAGTTACCTCTTTTGGCATTGCAACAAAACTAGCATCCAAGTCGAAGCGAGTCTGAGCGACTTTGTCTGCAAAGTGGTGCGCGAACTCGCTGCACTGAGTTGCCGAGTCTTCGGGTGCCCCTCCCCCCTCAGGAGGGTGAAAGAGCTCCCCGACGACCCGAAACAACTCCGATGGTCTGTTAGTTGCACACGCTATGTGGGCAGTCGTGAAGGTCTTCCTGGCTGCCCGCAAAGCCGCGGAGTAGGCCCTAATAGCGGCTCTAGCCCGCGCTCGGTCAGAAACGCTACAAGTTTTCCGCCAGTGGCACTCTAGTCCCCTCCTCGAGCGCTTCATCACTGCCAGCTCCTCCGTGAACCAGGGAGCCGAAGTGACTCTTCGCAATGAGAGGGGACGTTCGGGGGCGATCATGTCAATTACCCTGGACATCTCGCTATTGTAGCGATCTACCAAGGCATCGACAGGATCGTCAGCCTCCATGACAGGAAGATCCCCAAGAGACCTCAAGAATCCATCTGGATCCATCAGTCTCCTGGGGCGGACCATCTTAATGGGTCCACCACCCCTGCGGAGGTTTGAGGTCACAGTGAGTCTTAAACTGATCAGGTGGTGATCGGACCATGACAGCGGAAGAATATTTTGCTCTTCCACTCCGACCTCACCATCTGCCGCAACAAAAACCAGGTCAAGTGTGTGTCCAGCTTGATGAGTGGGACCAGATATCACTTGGGACAGTCCCATGGTCGTCATGGCGGCCATGAAGTCTTCAGCTGCACCAGTTAATGTGGCCTCGGCATGAATGTTAAAGTCCCCCAGCACTACCAGCTGCTGAGAGACCAACGCCGCACCAGAGATCACCTCTGCCAGCTTGGGCAGGGAGACTGCCGTATCGCGGGGTGGACGGTACACCAGCAGAATCCCCAAACTGTCCCGGGTACCCACCTTAAGATGGACACACTCAAAACCTGCAGATTGCGGGATGGCGCACCTGACCAGGGAGATTGTCTGCCGAAAGACCACCGCAACCCCACCTCCCCGCCCCCCGGCTCTGGCCTGCTGTTGCACCCCGAAACCTGGAGGACACAGCTGGGCGAGATTTACCCCGCCGGGCTCATCCAACCAGGTCTCGGTGATGCAAGCCAGATCCGCCGCTTCATCCAGGATCAAATCCTGGATGATAGCTGATTTACCATTGACGGATCTGGCATTAAATAGCAGGACCTTCAAACGGAGGGGACTGTCATGGAGGCTACCACTCCTATCCTTCTCCAGGGTCGCAAGAACTCTGTTGCGCTTATCCCTGGGATAAAGGTGACCACTCCTCCTCCTCCCCCACACGACCTCAATGGTCTCCCCCAGGCTCCGGTCCACTCCCCCCAGGGCGACAGGCAGGATAGAGCTCTCATTGCGATGCCCTAGTCAGCTGTCCATAAATGGGGAGCTACTCAGGATTCTATCTTGCTTAGAGTCTGAGAATGAATCCTGTAATGATGAGATGATGGAGCAGTCAGGGGAACTAGATTGACTAAACAAGAGCAATGTCTCTGGGCGGGAATCGAGAATGGATTGGGAAGGGTCTAGAGTTGAAATGGAGGACACTACACAAGATTCTAAGAGTGGAGGGGACCTAGATAAAGAGTCATGGGCACTAACCATTCTGGAACTAATGGTACCTTGAAAATGCAGTTCCGAACCTGCCATCAAGGGGCGGATTGTGGGGTCCAGAAATACCTTCCTAATATTAATACCCCATGAATTCAACAGGGGTTTACGCGCCCAAAGTGCTTCAATTAAAGTGCTATCATCAAAGGTGATAACGAGACGTATGGAGCGGTCCTGAGCTTGAAAGTCCCTACGTAGCCATGAAATGAACTTAATTTTGACTACACTTGGGCTCACAGATAGTATTTGACCGAGGGACTCCTGTACCGCTCTCCTTGAGGTCCATCTGCCCCTATTCAACCATGAGTCTGTTATTTCAAACGCCAATTTTTCTAATTGAGGTAAATATTTTTGGTGGCGCATTGGGTCACGTGTGCACAGGCCAGACTCAGATATTCCATGTGCAATTGTCCAATAGAAGCTTTATCACAGTTTCTGAATCAAAATAAACCCCGCAGTATAATAAAGTGTCACTCAGGCTTGTTTAACAAGTAACAGTATCTTTAGGTAAAGGTAAAGTTTTTCCCTGACGTTAAGTCCAGTCGTGTCCAACTCTGGGGGTTGGTGCTCATCTCCATTTCTAAGCCGAAGAGCCGGCGTTGTCCATAGACACCTCCAAGGTCATGTGGCCGGCATGACTGCATGGAGCACCGTTACCTTCCCACCGGAGCAGTACCTATTGATCTACTCACATTTGCATCTCTGTAGATGCTTCCTAGGTCCTGTGGCCATTGGCATGACTGCATGGAGCACCGTTACCTTCCCGCCGGAGCAGTACCTATTGATCTACTCATATTTGCATCTCTGTAGACGCTTCCTAGGTCCTGTGGCCATTGGCATGACTGCATGGAGCACAGTTACCTTCCCGCCAGAGAGGTACCTATTGATCTACTCACATTTGTATCTCTAGACGCTCCCTAGGTCCTGTGGCCATTGACATGACTGCATGGAACGCCGTTACCTTCCTGCCAGAGCATACCTATTGATCTACTCACATTTGCATGTTTTTGAACTGCTAGATTGGCAGAAGCGGGCTAACAGCAGGTGCTCACTTCGCTGTCCGGATTCGAACCTGCGACCTTTTTGGTCTGCAAGTTCAGCAACTCAGCGCTTTAACACACTGTGCCACCAGGGGCTCCATACAGTATCTTTACTTCAGTTCAAAAGATCAAACAGGGCAGCAATAGATATAGCAATAATTCTGAATTCACACAGAGAACATAGAGAATAAGCATTCCCTTTAAAGCAGTCTTTAAATATGCTTCATTTGCCTTATAAATAATCAGGCATCGGAGAGTATGGCAGCCATACCTTCCTGACCATTTCCAGTCAGCTCCTCTCCTCATTCTCAGAGATGAAAGTGGCAGTTAAAACCGTTTGTCTCAGCACCAAGCTAGAGACAGCAGCCTATTGGAATCCTGGCTCCTGACTGGCTCAGCCAATCAGCTGTGGACACATATCCTTTCCAGTCAACTCATTACATCCTGGTGTCTCTTTTACAAATCATCACAGAAACTACACTTGGGCAGAAAACAATGAAATGCCAAGAGACAGGGGCGTGGCCAAGCTGCTTGGGTCTTAAGGTGGAGGAGGGGGCGTGGCTACTGTAAGGAGGGGCGTGGCCAAGCTGCTTAGGTCTTAAGGTGAGGAGGGGGCGTGGCCAAGCTGCCTACGCCTTTGAGGTGGGGAAGAGGCGGGGCTACTGCTAGGAGGGGCGTGGCCAAGCCGCATAGCCCTTTGAAGGAAGAAGGAGGCGTGGCTAAATTGCTTAGGCCTTGAGAGCGGGGAGGGGTGTGGCCACGACCAGGAGGGCGTGGCCAAAATACACAAGTCTTGTGTTGTGGTAGGGGCGTGGCCTGGCTACTTTCGCTTTGGGGCGAAGAGGGGGCGTGGTCAGGCTGTCTACTCCTCGTGGAGGGGGCGTGATCAACTCCAGGAGGGGGCGTGGCCAAGCTTATTAGGCTTGAGTCGTGTTGGGGGCGTGACCAAGTTGCTCAAGCCTTTGAGAGAAGGAGGCGTGGCCAAGCTGCTTCAGCCTTGAGTGTGCGGAGGGGGCGTGGCTACTGCCAGGAGGGGGCGTGGCCTAGCTGCTTTGGCTTTTGAGACGGAGCAGTCAATGTGTCATTGGGTGCGGAGGGGCGTGGCCAATGCCAGGGGGCGTGGCCTAGCTGCTCTGGCTTTTGAGACAAGGGCAATTGAGCGTGGAGGGGGCGTGGCCAATGCCAGCAGGGGCGTGGCCAAATCTGCTTTGCTTTGGAGACATGGAGCAGTCAATGTGTCATTGAACGTGGAGGGGGCGTGGCCAATGCCAGGAGGGGGCGTGGCCTAGCTGCGTTGGTTTTTGAGACAGGCCATTGAGCGGGGAGGGGGCGTGACCAATGTCAGCAGGGGCGGGGCCAGGCTGCTTAGCCCTTTGAGACAGGGAGCAGCCAATGTGTCATTGAGTGTGGGGGGCGTGGCTACTGCCAGGAGGGGCGTGGCCTAGCTGCTTTGGCTTTTGAGACAAGGGCCATTGAGCGTGGAGGGGCGTGACTAATGCCAGGAGGGGGCGTGGCCAATCTGCTTTGCTTTGGAGACATGCAGCAGCCAATGTGTCATTGAACGTGGAGGGGGCGTGGCCAATGCCAGGAGGAGGCGTGGCCTAGCTGCGTTGGTTTTTGAGACGGGCCACTGAGCGTGGAGGGGGCGTGACCAATGTCAGCAGGGGCGGGGCCAGGCTGCTTAGCCCTTTGAGACAGGGAGCAGCCAATGTGTCATTGAGTGTGGGGGGCGTGGCTACTGCCAGGAGGGGCGTGGCCTAGCTGCCTTGGCTTTTGAGACGGGCCATTGATTGCGGAGGGGCGTGGCCAATGCCAGCAGGGGCGTGGCCAAATCTGCTTTGCTTTGGAGACATGGAGCAGTTAATGTGTCATTGAACGTGGAGGGGGCGTGGCCAATGCCAGGAGGAGGCGTGGCCTAGCTGCGTTGGTTTTTGAGACGGGCCACTGAGCGTGGAGGGGGCGTGACCAATGTCAGCAGGGGCGGGGCCAGGCTGCTTAGCCCTTTGAGACAGGGAGCAGCCAATGTGTCATTGAGTGTGGGGGGCGTGGCTACTGCCAGGAGGGGCGTGGCCTAGCTGCCTTGGCTTTTGAGACGGGCCATTGATTGCGGAGGGGCGTGGCCAATGCCAGCAGGGGCGTGGCCAAATCTGCTTTGCTTTGGAGACATGGAGCAGTTAATGTGTCATTGAACGTGGAGGGGGCGTGGCCTAGCTGCGTTGGTTTTTGAGACGGGCCACTGAGCGTGGAGGGGGCGTGACCAATGTCAGCAGGGGCGGGGCCAGGCTGCTTAGCCCTTTGAGGCAGGGAGCAGCCAATGTGTCATTGAGTGCGGGGGGCGTGGCTACTGCCAGGAGGGGCGTGGCCTAGCTGCTTTGGCTTTTGAGACAAGGGCCATTGAGCGTGGAGGGGCGTGGCTAATGCAAGGAGGGGGCGTGCCAATCTGCTTTGCTTTGGAGACATGCAGCAGCCAATGTGTCATTGAACGTGGAGGGGGCGTGGCCACTGCCGCGAGGGGCGTGGCCAAGACTCGGGCCTATAGCAAGGAGGGGGCGTGTCCAAACTAAGCGGCCCGCCCAACTATCACTAAGCGGCCAGGCGCCATTTTCCCGGAAGTCGGAAGAAAACAAAAGCGCCAAGAGGAACGCTCGGCGGCGGGTGAGTCGTTGTGAGGGGTTTGAATTGTGTCCGTGTTGATTCAATATTATTTGTGTAATAATAATTATAATAATAATTTAATAAGGACCTTTGAAACCCCCGGCTCCATTGTGCCCTGGCCTTTGAAGCGAGCCTTTACCTTTCTCCTCCTCGTCCGTGAGGCCTACTTTCAGAGATGTCAACATGGCGCCTGTCGTGGCCTTTTCTCTCTGGTGAAATTCTCCACACAGATTTCCATTGTAGTTTCACTCATACGTTACAATTTTGTACCTATTTTATTTAGCACCTGTCGCTAATGGCATCTTCAGAGGTTCTGTTGGCAGTGAAGCAAGTGGAGTCTATATACAGTAGAGTCTCACTTATCCAACGTTCTGGATTATCCAACGCATTTTTTTAGTCAATGTTTTCAATGCATTGTGATATTTTGGTGCTAAATTCGTAAATACATTAATTACTACATAGCATTAATGTGTAACGAACTACTTTTTCTGTCAAATTTGTTGTACAACATGATGTTTTGGTGCTTAATTTGTAAAATAATAATAATAACAACAACAACAACTTTATTTTTATACCCCGCCCCATCTCCCCAAAGGGACTCGGGGCGGCTTACATGGGGCCTTGCCCGATAAAACAATCAAATATCAAAACACAGCAATAAAACAGTTATCCAATAAAAACATCAATTACAGTAAAAACAATAGTTAAAATCAACATAAAACATACAATATTAACACTGGAGACTAATTCATAGAACCCAGGCAAAGTGCGAAATGGGCCGAAATGGGGAAGGTAATTTCACAGTTGAAATGGACAAAGTGCAATATAGCATTGGCATAACCTATTTTGATGATTAATAGGCTTTTTCTTAATCTCTCCTTATTATCCAACATATTTGCTTATTCAACATTCTGCCAGCCCGTTTATGTTCGATAAGTGAGACTACTGTACTGTTATGTTTAATTCTGTTTTAATGTTTGCATATCTGTGGTCATGCTTTGAATGTAAGCCACTTTGAGTCTCCTTTGGGAGAGATAAAGTGAGGTATAAATAAGCGTAGTAATAGTATATTTTTTCGTGTCAGGAGCAACTTGAGAAACTGCAAGTTGCTTCTGGAGTGAGAGAATTTGGCCGTCTGCAAGGACGTTGCCCAGGGGATGCCAACATGTTTTGAAGTTTTTACCATTCTTGTGGGAGGCTTCTCTCATGTCCCCACATATCCAACATTCTGCTGGCCCATTTATGTTGGTTAAGTGAGACTCTACTGTATATCCCTGTGGAATAATGTCTAGAGTGGGAGGAAGAACCCTTGTCTGTTGGAAGCGAGTACGAATGTTGCAATTAGCAAGCTTGAATTAGCATTTGAGTAGTCATGAAGCTGTAAAGTCAATCAGCGAGGATATCGGCATAGAGGAAGCCTATAAGATAAGAGCTGTTCATCTGTGGAATATATTTCCTGACATGCAATGGAGTCTTCTTCCTTCTTTGGAGGTTTTTAAGCAGTGGATGGATGGCAACCTCTTCAGAGGGCTTGGATTGTGTTTTCCTGCCTGGCAGAAAGAAGGGGGCTGGGCTGGATGACCTTTGGGAGTCCCTTCCAGCCCTAGCACCCTATCATCTAGTTCAGAGTTTTTTGCAGTACAGAAAACATGGAGGTACAACTTCTATTTGTGGAGTTTATTTCTGAAAGGTATCAAATTTTACAGCTATTGAAAGAAAAACCTGCTAAGGATATGCATTCTCTTGCTATAAAATGCAATTTTCCAAACCCAGTATAGAAACGATATGATACATCTTGATAATTTTGATCTGTGCCTTCTAGCCAACAATATGCTGCCACTTAAGTCATTTTCAATTTAAAAAAATTGGAAGAAAATTCCACCATTGAATGGGGCACTGCTAAAACATCCCTGAAAGGCAACTTGCAGCCCAGATCTACCATTTACCCATGTTATTTGCCATTAGTTTCAGCATAATGATAGCATTGCATTCCAGATGAGTCTGTATTTTTTATGCTTCTTATGAAAAGGACTGTACCATGGCTGGCCACAGAACTGCCTGCCAGGGAAGCCTCTGTTTCAGGGCTGGTGCCTCCGTGTGTTTGTGTATACACACACACACTCACACAGTGTTCCCTCACTTATCACTGGGGTTAGGTTCCAGGACCACCCGCAATAAGTGAAAATCCGTGAAGTAGGGACCCTATAATTTTTTTCATATTTATATATTATTTTAGTAGTTATACACTATTTCAAGTCTTTATCTACCAATTGTGTGTTGATAAATCGCCTCCTTCTCCCGTTGCTGTTTTGGCTTCTTTTCTCTCTCCCTTTGGCTTCTCCTTCCTCCCTTTCTTTGGCTGTAAATTGTATTTTTTAATGATTTATAATAGTCTTTTAGCGTTTATTGAAAAACCGCAAAACAGCGAATCTGCGAAAAGTGAACCGCGAAGTAGTGAGGGAACACTGTGTGTATATGTATGTGTGTATATATATATATGGAGGGGGCTTTTGCTGCAATCTCCCTCTTCCTGCCACAGGTTCCCCGTATGTTGTGTGTCCAGAGCCGTGTGGCAGATCGAAGGAAGCATGTTCCACGGAATCCCAGCAAACCCAGGCATGGGAGGTGAGTCCCAATGTATCTACTGCTGCTACTTCCCAGTTTATCCTGGGATATATCGGGCCAAATGACCAACTTGAATGGCAGACAAGGGCCAGATCCCATTCAAGAGGTATTCTTGCATCTTATGCTTATTCTTGCAGCTTATGATTCAGTTATAGTGCAGGAGAGCCATTTGCTTGCCCCAGTTCTTCAGCCAGAAAACACTCCCACGCTGAGCAGCTTCCAAGCCCTTGTTTCTCCTTCTTAAAGAGAGAAAGGAGGTGATTCAGACATACAGATCTGGCTGCTATGGGCTCCTGGGGAAAGGAAAAGGTTGCCCTCCCATCAGTGACACAACTCCATCTCACCAGCTAAAGCCAGGTCTGCAAATCAGCAAGCCTTAAAACAGCATCCTTCCCTGTTCAGAATCCATTTGTAGACGCATAGTTCAGGCAGTCTGGGTTCTAAAATAAAGCAGGTGCATCATCTGGTCCAAGAGGTAAAGACCGAAAAGGCCTGGAAACCATGAATCACTCTGAGGAAGAGTTTAAGGAGTTAGCAATGTTTAGCCTGGAGAAGAGAAGGCTGGGAGGAGGGGACATGGGGACCATGCTCCAATATTTGGAAGGAGGTCCCATTGAGGAAGAAGAGGCAAACTTGTTTCTGCTGCTCCACAGACTAGGATCTCAACCTTATCTTCTTGACTGCTGTTTTATAAAATGTATCTAGATATATTTTTGTAGCATCTCTAGGGCATCATTAATGCAATGCTACCTGCGGACAGTGGGATGGAGCCTTTAACCCTCCCCAGACTTGTCTGCCACTGCCTTCTTTCCCAGCAGAGATTGTATAACCTAACACTTCTAAGGAACCAACAACTGAATGAAAAACTACTGGTGACTTTCTCCCACTGTCCTCTAGAGAGTGTCCTAACCTACTGGTAACTTCACATAGGAAGGCACGCCAAAGGGTCACCACTTCTGCACAGGGAATCATGGGTTGCCCTCTTTCTCTCCTTTTTGAAAGAACTTTATAGGCCCCGCTGCCTTAAGAAAACTCAGAGCGTCCTTGGGGATCCATCTCACTTGGCATATACTTCTTTGGAATTATTGCCATCTGGCAGGTGGTACAGGGTGACAAAGACAAGGACAACAGACTGGGAGACAGCTTTTATCCTAGAGACAGCTCTGCTGTGTTGACTTCCATTGCTTTGCATTGGGGGTGTGGAGGGATGAGTGTGTTGTTTTGTGTACTGGGGAAAGCATTTAATTTTGTTTTAGAACGCACAATGACAATAAAGTTATTCTATTCCATTCCGAAGGATTCAGCACACT
Organism: Anolis carolinensis; assembly: GCF_035594765.1. Taxonomy (NCBI): domain Eukaryota; kingdom Metazoa; phylum Chordata; class Lepidosauria; order Squamata; family Anolidae; genus Anolis; species Anolis carolinensis. The sequence goes on along the minus strand of NC_085844.1, from coordinate 3,332,326 downwards.
GCTATTGGCAGGAGGAGGTTTGTGTTGACGTTTCTAACAATCGTAGTTTGAAGCTGCTCGAACTGTGATCACACTTTTTCTTTTCACTTGTCTTTTCAGCCCCAGCCAATAAGCCGGAACTGTACGAGGCAAGTAGCATTGTTCCCTCTTAATGGTACAGTAGAGTCTCACATAAACGGGCCGATAGAACGTTGGATAAGCAAATATGTTGGATAATAAGGAGAGATTAAGGAAAAGCCTATTAAACATCAAATTAGATTATGATTTTACAAATTAAGCACCAAAACATCATGTTATACAACAAATTTGACAGAAAAAGTAGTTCAATACGCAGTAATGCTATGTAGTAATTACTGTATTTACGAATTTAGCACCAAAATATCATGATGTATTGAAAACATTGACTACAAAAATGCGTTGGATAATCCAGAACGTTGGATAAGTGAGACTCTACTGTATTGGGAAATATTCTGGGTTTTTTGGGGGGTGGGATATGTTAACAACCAGGAACATACTCTGCAGGACTCCCTTTGGTCACTTGCTGGCTTTAAAGAGTCTGACCTGTTGACCCCCAGAAAATCCTCCTCCTGATGGCTGCAACTGTGTTCTCTTCTCTTGCAGGAAGTGAAGCTGTACAAGAATGCCCGGGAGAGAGAAAAGTGAGTTCCTTTCCCAGGAACATTTTAACTATGCTATTTGTGTGTATGGTAGTCCCACAATTTATGTCCCAGGATCCTTTGAGTAATAGTTTTTGCATAATCTAAAAGCCTAGTCTTTGATTATTATTATTTGTATGACACAGCAAACAAGATAGATATGCTGGATTTCGTATCACAAAATCACAAGTCAGACACTTCCCAAGCTTAGGACTGTGTGATGTATTTTCGTATGATGCTTGCAGATCCCAGTAGGGTGGCCTTTTGCAGTTGACAGATCGTAATTTTGTCAATGTCTATTGTTTCCAAATGCCGGCTGAGATCTTTTGGCATGGCACCCATCACCACCGGGACCACCTGCACTGGTTTCTGCCAGAGTCTTTGAAGTTCAATCTTGAGGTCCTGATAGCGGCTGAGTTTTTCCTGTTGTTTTTCGTCAGTGCGACTGTCACCTGGGATGGCGACATCAATGATCCAAACCTTTTTCTTTTCCACAACTGTGATGTCTGGTGTGTTGTGTTCCAGAACTTTGTCAGTCTGGATTCAGAAGTCCCACAGTCTCTTTGCGTGTTCATTTTCCACGACCTTTGCTGGTTTGTGATCCCACCAGTTCTTGACTGCTGGGAGGTGGTACTTGGGGCATAAGTTCCAATGAATCATTTGGGCCACATAGTTGTGCCTCTGTGTGTAGTCTGTCTGTGCGATTTTCTTACAGCAGCTGAGGATATGATCCATGGTTTCATCGGTTTCCTTGCACAGTCTGCATTTTGGGTCATCAGCTGATTTTTCGATCTTGGCCTTAATTGCATTTGTTCTGATGGCTTGCTCCTGAGCTTCAAGGATCAGGCCTTCTGTCTCCTTCTTCAGGGTCCCATTCGTGAGCCATAACCAGGTCTTCTCCTTGTCAACTTTTCCTTCAATTTTGTCAAGGAACTTTCCATACAATGTTTTGTTGTGCCAGCTGTCAGCTCTAGTTTGTAGTGCAGTCTTCTTGTACTGATTCTTTGTCTGCTGTGCTTTGATATTGTTGTTGTTGTTAATGTTGGATAGCCCTTGTAGTGGGGTAGTTTTGACTGGATGACCTTCCAACTTCAGGATTCTATGGTGCTATCATTAGATCCTCCAGAGTGATTCTATGGTATTCAAAGCTATTATTATTATTCTCTGCTTTTTCCCTCCACAAAGGAGGCTCAAAGCAGCCTGCATTTAAAAGCATTTCAATGCAATTCAAAACCTACAAATATACAGACATTAAAACAGAATTAAATATCAATGGTATGAAATATTTCACAATTAGAATCCACACAAACCGATTAAGAATATATTCAAAACTGAAACCACGGGGAAAGAAGGGAATGAAAAAGGAAATGTAAATATATTCTTATAAGACATTGGGCCCTCTCTCCCAGCAGGGCCTTCTTTTCTCAGGTAGAAACCTGTCAAGAGTATGGCTGACCCTTCCTTCCTTCTTTTGTGCGGGATTTGCTCCTTTCGCTTTCAGGTATGACAACATGGCAGAACTCTTTGCTGTGGTGAAGACGATGCAAGCGCTGGAGAAGGCCTACATCAAGGACTGTGTCACCCCCAGCGAGTGAGTGCAGGGGGAGGGCAAGGGGAGGGGATGGGCCTCCAGGTTGTCAGAAAATCGGCATCCTGAATGATGAATGAGGCAGGTCTTATCTCTCCTCCTCATCCGTTAGACCACTTAGTAACTACCAAGTGGCACTAACAAACATGACAGCATAGCCAATTTTATCTGCTGATCCCAGCGATTATAGATCTTTATTTACAGAATATTTACAAAGTAAAACAGCCAGAGCTGCTCGGACACATCTTGCTTCGGCAAGAACAAATCATGGAGTCTCGTCGTGTCTGTTATCAGTAAACTCTAAGGCACACCCACATTCCACAGTCTATGACACATCTTCCTGCAACAACTCAAACAGAAGTCTTGATGCTTTGCCCTTCTAGCCATAAATCAGGGCTCTGTGCAATTAACCACTTAACTCCTGGAATGCTTACCGGAGCGAATACACACACTTACATAGCAACAATGAATTAAACATTTCACTACATAACAAAAACCGTAACATAGGTACGGTGTCTTGTTTCAGGTGTTTGGCAGCATGGGTCAACTTCAGCTTTCCCTCCAGGTGTTTTGGACTTCAACTCCCACCATTCCTAACAGCAGGCAGGCATTCCAGGGTTCTCCATTGCTGTGAAATTTGCATGGCCCCGCTTCCTGCCCTTGCACCACAGGCAGGCATCCCAAGGTTCTCCATTGCTGTGGAATTTGCATGACCCCGCCTACTCACCTTCCCTTTCCAATCTGTCTGTATAACAAACAGCAAAATTGAGCTGCGACTAAACTTACTGGAGGAGTTTGGGAGATTGAAGTTGTAGTTTAGCCTGCATCAAGTCAGAGCATTGTGACTCCTACTGGGGAATTTATAGGAGTTGTACTTCACCTACACCCAGAACGCTATGAACCCAAACAATTTATTTTTATTTATTTATTTCCAATATTTCTACCCCGCCCTTCTCTCCGAGGGGACTCAGGGCGGCTTACACAACTGGTAGGATCACTACCAGTACATCATAATACAATACAATAAGAATAAAACAGTTAAAATAATTAAATAACATAGTAAAATACAATATATAAAAATTTAAAACAATGCAACACCAAATATATATACCAATCATCCATCAGACCTTGTGCAAAAGCCTTAATCCGATCCATGTCAATGCTAACTGAGCTCATTCATTAAACGCTTGCACACATAGCCAAGTCTTCATCTTCTTCCTGAACCCCAAAAGGGATGGAGCCTGCCGGATGTCACTGGGGAGGGAGTTCCACAGCCGAGGAGCCACCACCGAGAAGGCCCTGTCTCTCGTCCCCACTGGGCCAAATTTGCCGTGCATGTCTGATATTCCCAGATTTGAAGACTGGTGGGTTTGGAGGGGAATTGGCGTGGACATTTGGGAGTAGTAGGTACTAGGATTTATAATTCACCAGCAATGAATGAGCACTTCGAACCCCACCGATGATGGACCAGGACCAAACTTGCCACACAGAGCCCCCATAACCAATACAACGTATTGGACAAGTTGGGGGGAAAGGGAGTTATAGTTCAGCTGCATTTGGCTCTGGGAGTTGTAGTTCACCCTTATACAGACAGCACTGAACCCAGACAACTTCGGATCTCGACTAAACTTGGCACACAAGTTTCTCAAATGACCAGGGCACCACTGGGCCCCCAAGCTAGCAAATAAATAAATACAATGTGACTCTCAATTGAAATATAATGGAGAAGGGGGGATGCACAATAAGAAGCCTCTGTGTTTGGGCCACCCTCCAGGCCTCCCTCCTCACCCACTCCTTGCTCTTCCAGATACACCGCCGCCTGCTCCCGCCTCCTTGTCCAGTACAAAGCTGCCTTCAAGCAGGTCCAGGGCCTGGAGATCAATTCCATCGATGACTTTTGCCGCAAGTTTCGGGTGAGCAAATAGTCTCCATAGTTCAGGGGTCCCCAAACTTTATAAACAGGGGGCCGGTTCACGATCCTTCGGACCATTGGAGGGCCGGACTATAGTTGGCCACCAAGCAACAATAATAATAACAACAACAACAACAAAAAAGAGTGTCGGAAGAGACCCTTTCGGCCATTGAGTCCAATCCCTTTCTGCCTCTGTGCACCGAAAGCACAAGCAAAGCACCCCTGACAGATGGCCACCCAGCCTCAATGTTAATAATAATAATAATAATAATAATAATAATAATAATAAGGGTTGGAAGAGACCCTTTGGGCCAGAGTCCAATCCCTTTCTGCCTCTGTGCACCGAAAGCACAAGCAAAGCACCCCTGACAGATGGCCACCCAGCCTCAATGTTAATAATAATAATAATAATAATAATAATAATAATAATAATAATAATAATAATAATAATAAGGGTTGGAAGAGACCCTTTGGGCCAGAGTCCAAACGCCTTCTGCCTTTGTGCACCAAAAGCACCAGCAAAGCACCCCTGACAGATGGCCACCCAGTCTCAATGTTAATAATAATAATAATGATAATAATAATAATAATAATAATAATAATAATGTGATTTTGGGATACGAAATCCAGGATACCTATCTTTTTTGCTGTGTCATACAATATAATAATAATAATAATAATAATAATAATAATAAGGGTTGTAAGAGAAGAAGAGACCCCTTGGGTCATTTAGTCTAACCCCCTTCTGCCCTTGTGCCATGGGGGCCGGATAAATGGCTTTGATGGGCCGCATCCGGCCCCCGGGCCTTAGTTTGGGGACCCCTGCCATAGTTGATGGTGAAGGAGACCGGAGGAGGAGGAATGGGTCTTGTTTAAGAGACAAAAGTGGGATGTAAATAATGATGACAATGACGAAAATGGCAGGGATCCTTCCAGAAACAATATCAGGCCTGGGCCAATTTGGGCCCTCCAGGTGTTTTGGACTTCAACTCCCACAATTCCTAACAGCCGGGAGGCTGTTAGGAATTGTGGGAGTTGAAGTCCAAAACACCTGGAGGGCCCAAATTGGCCCAGGCCTCAGCAAGGCGCACCCCTAGTTTCTGTTGTGTTCTGGGCAAAGTAATATAAGAAAAAATGGGTTCCCAAGGTCTTGAACTAACAAGTGTCCACTAATGGAATAACAACAATGTATTAAATATCATTAAACATTGTATTATGTACAATAAATGACTATAAATTTCAGATAAATGGTTACAAATGACAACCATACTGTTGCATTCACAGTATGATGAATGGTAGTGACATTCACCATGGAGTAAACTTTCTTGTTTACTTTCTTGTATCTTTAATGTATCAAGTGAACAACTTGTAATCCACTGTATTTTTCCAAGAGGTTCCACGATATTTATGAAAGACTTTACAGTTCATTGAGTACATTCTTGAATTGTTCGAACTAAATAACAAAAGTAAGTAGTATGTATTATGGCATGGCCTCTCCCATCCCAAATTGATCTCCAACAAATTTGCAGCATTTTATTCTGTTACCTTGAGTTTAAAACTTTTATAATGTGCACTTTACTTAGTCGATTATCATAACCTTGCTGTTTTTAATTCTATGTTTAATTAAGTGTATTTTTTATTTCTATAGGTTAATGTTTAAAATGTTATAATTTGTGTATGTTTTTTGTTTATTGATGTATTGTATATTGTTATTGTTTTTTTCTGGTATTATCTGTAAGCCGCCGAGTCCCCATCGGGGGAGATGGAGGTGGGGTATAAATAAAATTATTATTATTATTAATAATAATAATAATAATAATAATAATAATAATAATAATAAATAGCTGTCAATTTTACTAAGCCAGAAAACACTTTGTACAATTATATTAATGTTACCCAATACTAGCAGACCCTACCACCAGACAAAGACTATAGGTAGTCGAAACAGGTTGTGGATCAGGGCTCTACTCATCTTTTATGAAGAAACAAGAAAGTAAACAAGAAAGTTTACTCCATTGTGAATGTAACTACCATTCATCATACTGTGAATGCAACAGTATGGTTGTCATTTGTAACCATTTATCTGAAATTTATATTCATTTATTGTACATAATACAATGTTTAATGATATTTAATACATTGTTATTATTGCATTAGTGTTCTCTCTGGATAGAAACAATCTTCTAGAATGGAGATGGATCGTGCTCCTTCTGGGCCTTTTCTTCTATGTGGGAGATGGGTTTCTGGGTTTAATTGCGGGAGAATGTTGCCTTTGATCCTCACTGTGTGACAAAAATATGCATATATTATGTGTATGTATGGAAGGGGATGAATGAATGAAACCTAGTAATTTTGGAGACACCATTCAAAAATACTAAGGCCTGCAAATCATTAACTACCTGCTTGCCGAATTGTAATTAAAAGCTGTTAATGAGTCCTGAAATAGTTGACCTGATAAGAATTGTGACAATGATAAGAGAAATGTTTACATCAAGTTAAGGAAATGTTTACAACTGTTAAGAAGGAAGTCAACACAGACCTGCTTGTGTTTGCTCACACCAGTCAAGAAGAGTCAACATCTGGTCCAGGAAACTGAGATGGAGGCAGGATATTCCAGGATGGAAGATGTCTATCATTCATTTACAATTGTGGGAACCTATGCTTTAAAGTTATTGAAGTTATTCATAACAACTGGCTTTCCTATTTGCCTCCCTGCAGCTCGACTGTCCACTGGCCATGGAAAGGATCAAGGAGGATCGGCCGATCACCATCAAGGACGACAAGGGCAACCTCAACCGCTGCATCGCAGATATTGTATCGGTACGTTGGGGGGCACTGTGGCTGTTACCGAAATTCCCTAAAATTAGGACTGGGTTTTATTAAAAAAATCTTGTTTTTTGCCCCAAAAGACATATTAAGGCTTATTTTCAAGGCATGCCTTATTTTAGTCACGTGCCAAAATCTGTATTTGTTCAAATGCAGTCATCTCATCTTCTTCTGGAACATCATCATAATATGTCAATAATACTATGTAAGAAAATAGGGGAAAAATCTGTTCCTGGATTGTAAGTGTTACTCTTTTGCATTTCCAGCTCTTCATCACCGTGATGGACAAGCTGCGCTTGGAAATCCGGGCCATGGATGAGGTAAGTAGCTGCAGAAAGGGTTGCATTGGTGTGGTTGTTGGTAAAACAAGTCGGAGCAAAAGCTTTGCAAATGGATGTCCTTGTTGTTACTTTAGTGCAGGCATGGGCAAACTTGGGCCCTCCTCAGGGTTTTTTGAACTTCAACATGCAAAAGGAAGCCACACATTATATTCCACAATAATTTTTACAGGCTTTTTTTTTTTTTTTGCAATGTATATGTTTTAAATTGCGGTATGCATTACAATCAATGGTGCATTATATGTGGGTAAAAATGGGTAAATCTGCTGTTTCGTTTGTATAGTTGGTGGTCCCTCTGAGGAGCCTTTGCAGTCCTTCATGTTCAGGGATAGAGGATATGCTTCCTTATTATTATTATTATTATTATTATTATTATTATTAATTATTATTAATATTTGAAACACAACAAGATGAGTCCACAATGTCTACTGCTGGCTGTTGTATTGGATCACACGTCGGACACTTCCCAAGTGTCTAGGACTGTGTGATATTATTATTATTATTATTATTATTATTATTATTATTATTATTATTATTATTATTATTTTATTATGACACAGCAAACACGATAGATATGCTGGATTTCATATCACAAAATCACAGGTCGAACACTTCCCAAGTGCCTAGGACTGTGTCATGTATTTTCAGATGATGCGTGCAGATCCCAGTTGGGTGGCCTTTTGCAGTTGGCAGATCGTGATTTTGTCAATGTCTATTGTTTCCAAATGCCGGCTGAGATCTTTTGGCACGGCACCCAGTGTGCCCATCACCACCAGGACCACCTGCACTGGTTTCTGCCAGAGTCTTTGAAGTTCAATCTTGAGGTCCTGAGAGCGGCTGAGTTTTTCCTGTTGTTTTTCATCTGTCACCTGGGATGGCAACATCAATGATCCAAACCTTTTTCTTTTCCACAACTGTGAGGTCTGGTGTGTTGTGTTCCAGAACTTTGTCAGTCTGGATTCGAAAGTCCCACAGTATCTTTGTGTGTTCATTCTCCAATACTTTTGCAGGTTTGTGATCCCACCAGTTCTTTGCTGCTGGGAGATGGTACTTGAGGCATAAGTGGGCCACATAGTTGTGCCTCTGTTTGTAGTCTGTCTGTCCAATTTTCTTACAGCAGCTGAGGATATGATCAATGGTTTCATCGGCTTCCTTGCACAGTCTGCATTTTGAGTCATCAGCTGATTTTTTGATCTTGGCTTTAATTGCCTTTGTCCTGATGGCTTGCTCCTGGGCTGCAAGGATCAGGCCTTCTATCTCCTTCTTCAGTTATTATTAATAATTATTAGTTATTTATTATTATTATTATTATTATTATACCCCACTTTATCTCTCCCGATTCACAGTTAAAATCCATTAAAACATATCATAGAATCATAGAATAGTAGAGTTGGAAGAGACCTCATGGGCCATCCAGTCCAACCCCCTGCCAAGAAGCAGGAAATCGCATTCAAAGCACCCCCGACAGATGGCCATCCAGCCTCTGCTTCAAAGCCTCCAAGGAAGGAGCCTCCACCACGGCCCCGGGGAGAGAGTTCCACTGTCGAACAGCCCTCACAGTGAGGAAGTTCTTCCTGATGTTCAGGTGGAATCTCCTTTCCTGTAGTTTGAAGCCATTGTTCCGTGTCCTAGTCTGCAGGGCAGCAGAAAACAAGCTTGCTCCCTCCTCCCTGCGAGTTGGTTCTCGCAGAAGCAGAGGAAGCAGGAGGACATTTTTGCTCCCTGGCTTCAGGTAGGATTTGGCTAAGATTTGGCTAAGATTTTAAACTGAGTTTGGGCTTGGCTCCTGTGGTCAAAGTCTAACTGTTGTGTGACTGTTGTGTTGAAAGAGAGCCAGGTACTTAAGTTGATTGACAGCAGGCATTGTCCCCTGTTAATTGAGTTTCTGGGAAAGCTTTATTTGCCAGTGTGAGTTTCTGCCAGAGCCTGATCCCAGAAGGGCAGTTGGTTCTCGCAGAAGCAGAGGAAGCAGGAGGACATTTTTGCTCCCTGGCTTCAGGTAGGATTTGGCTAAGATTTGGCTAAGATTTTAAACTGAGTTTGGGCTTGGCTCCTGTGGTCAAAGTCTAACTGTTGTGTGACTGTTGTGTTGAAAGAGAGCCAGGTACTTAAGTTGATTGACAGCAGGCATTGTCCCCTGTTAATTGAGTTTCTGGGAAAGCTTTATTTGCCAGTGTGAGTTTCTGCCAGAGCCTGATCCCAGAAGGGCAGTTGGTTCTCGCAGAAGCAGAGGAAGCAGGAGGACATTTTTGCTCCCTGGCTTCAGGTAGGATTTGGCTAAGATTTGGCTAAGATTTTAAACTGAGTTTGGGCTTGGCTCCTGTGGTCAAAGTCTAACTGTTGTGTGACTGTTGTGTTGAAAGAGAGCCAGGTACTTAAGTTGATTGACAGCAGGCATTGTCCCCTGTTAATTGAGTTTCTGGGAAAGCTTTATTTGCCAGTGTGAGTTTCTGCCAGAGCCTGATCCCAGAAGGGCAGTTGGTTCTCGCAGAAGCAGAGGAAGCAGGAGGACATTTTTGCTCCCTGGCTTCAGGTAGGATTTGGCTAAGATTTGGCTAAGATTTTAAACTGAGTTTGGGCTTGGCTCCTGTGGTCAAAGTCTAACTGTTGTGTGACTGTTGTGTTGAAAGAGAGCCAGGTACTTAAGTTGATTGACAGCAGGCATTGTCCCCTGTTAATTGAGTTTCTGGGAAAGCTTTATTTGCCAGTGTGAGTTTCTGCCAGAGCCTGATCCCAGAAGGGCAGTTGGTTCTCGCAGAAGCAGAGGAAGCAGGAGGACATTTTTGCTCCCTGGCTTCAGGTAGGATTTGGCTAAGATTTGGCTAAGATTTTAAACTGAGTTTGGGCTTGGCTCCTGTGGTCAAAGTCTAACTGTTGTGTGACTGTTGTGTTGAAAGAGAGCCAGGTACTTAAGTTGATTGACAGCAGGCATTGTCCCCTGTTAATTGAGTTTCTGGGAAAGCTTTATTTGCCAGTGTGAGTTTCTGCCAGAGCCTGATCCCAGAAGGGCAGTTGGTTCTCGCAGAAGCAGAGGAAGCAGGAGGACATTTTTGCTCCCTGGCTTCAGGTAGGATTTGGCTAAGATTTGGCTAAGATTTTAAACTGAGTTTGGGCTTGGCTCCTGTGGTCAAAGTCTAACTGTTGTGTGACTGTTGTGTTGAAAGAGAGCCAGGTACTTAAGTTGATTGACAGCAGGCATTGTCCCCTGTTAATTGAGTTTCTGGGAAAGCTTTATTTGCCAGTGTGAGTTTCTGCCAGAGCCTGATCCCAGAAGGGCAGTTGGTTCTCGCAGAAGCAGAGGAAGCAGGAGGACATTTTTGCTCCCTGGCTTCAGGTAGGATTTGGCTAAGATTTGGCTAAGATTTTAAACTGAGTTTGGGCTTGGCTCCTGTGGTCAAAGTCTAACTGTTGTGTGACTGTTGTGTTGAAAGAGAGCCAGGTACTTAAGTTGATTGACAGCAGGCATTGTCCCCTGTTAATTGAGTTTCTGGGAAAGCTTTATTTGCCAGTGTGAGTTTCTGCCAGAGCCTGATCCCAGAAGGGCAGTTGGTTCTCGCAGAAGCAGAGGAAGCAGGAGGACATTTTTGCTCCCTGGCTTCAGGTAGGATTTGGCTAAGATTTGGCTAAGATTTTAAACTGAGTTTGGGCTTGGCTCCTGTGGTCAAAGTCTAACTGTTGTGTGACTGTTGTGTTGAAAGAGAGCCAGGTACTTAAGTTGATTGACAGCAGGCATTGTCCCCTGTTAATTGAGTTTCTGGGGAAGCTTTATTTGCCAGTGTGAGTTTCTGCCAGAGCCTGATCCCAGAAGGGCAGTTGGTTCTCGCAGAAGCAGAGGAAGCAGGAGGACATTTTTGCTCCCTGGCTTCAGGTAGGATTTGGCTAAGATTTGGCTAAGATTTTAAACTGAGTTTGGGCTTGGCTCCTGTGGTCAAAGTCTAACTGTTGTGTGACTGTTGTGTTGAAAGAGAGCCAGGTACTTAAGTTGATTGACAGCAGGCATTGTCCCCTGTTAATTGAGTTTCTGGGAAAGCTTTATTTGCCAGTGTGAGTTTCTGCCAGAGCCTGATCCCAGAAGGGCAGTTGGTTCTCGCAGAAGCAGAGGAAGCAGGAGGACATTTTTGCTCCCTGGCTTCAGGTAGGATTTGGCTAAGATTTGGCTAGTAAAGGCACCTATACTAACTATCCTTTCCAGTACATACAGGAAACAAAGCAACATAAACAAATACACAAAGACGTGGTTTGTTGCAGTCTGCACATAAAGTGCGTGCATATTACTTAACTGTACAAAGATCCCACTTGGCCACCACGCTCACCAAGAGATGCAACAAAAGCACAACATTCCCATCACATGCACCAGCTGTGGCATGTTCCGCTTTTTCACACAAAAACTAGACAACTACATCTGCTCCAAATGCAAACAGATGACTCTGATGGAGCAGAGGATCCAACAGCTCGAGCACCGTATTAAGACCCTTAAGGACATTCAGGCACTCGAGCTCTTCTTGGACACTGCACAACACGCTGCTGTAGATCAGCAGCCTGCATCACACCAACACCACCAAGACCATGATCAGGAACCTTATGGGGAGATCAACTCAAAGGTAGACAACCCTCAGGCTTGGAAGGAGGTCACCCATAGAAGGAGACGCAGGACCAGGCAGCCTCCACAGAACTCCTCTGCTCAGCTGCATTTACACAACAGATTTGAAATTCTTACATCATTAACATACAATCAGGAAACACATCTTGTGGAGGACCACAGTTTCTTAGATACCACTCAGTGGACCATCCTGGATCAATGCGCAGGGGATAGCCCTGACAGGGACAGTGCATCACCACAGTCACACTTATGTAATCATGCAAATGCTCCATCCCCAATCATAGACCAGGAGCAACAGGAACATCCTTGGGAGAGTAATGGGCTCTCGGATGTATCTCAATGGATTGTCATTGATGAATGCACTGGGGATGTTGAGGAGGAGGACAACACTTTACACCTACATGATTCACTTCAACAGGAACACTCTTCAGGGGACATACACACTGTCTTGCACAAAAGGGACCCTGTCAATCCTCAAAGGAAACAGGTCTTGGTAGTAGGTGACTCCCTCCTTAGAGGAACGGAAGCCATCATTTCCAGACCGGATGGGATGGCTCGAGAAACATGCTGCCTCCCGGGGGCAAAAATACACCATATCACTCAGAGGCTCAGCAGGCTCCTAAAGCCCCATCACCCTCCCCACCTTATGTTGATTCATGTAGGTACCAATGACACCGCTAGGCATACTTTTCAAAAGATCACAAATGATTTTCGAGCTCTGGGAACAAAGCTAAAACTGTATAATGTACAAGTGATCTTTTCATCCCTCCTCCCCGTTGTAGGACATGGCTCTACAAGGGCCGGAAAAATAGTACAGGTCAATAACTGGCTCAGAAAATGGTGTCAAGAGGAGCATTTTGGCTTCCTTGACCATGGTCTACTCTTCCAAGAGGATGGACTACTGGCAAGCGATGGGGTGCATCTCACACAAGTAGGAAAACATCTTTTTGCACACAGACTCACAAACCTCATCAGGCGCACTTTAAACTAAATCCACTGGGGGAGGGGAACAACAGCCTGGCGAACACTATATTACCCACGACCACAGGGAACCGCCGTAAGGCTAAACGGAGGGCTGCACAAACACAGCAAGGACCAAGTACAGAGAGCACAATAATCCCAAATAAACAGTTCGAGGGGAGGTCACAGGGGCTTACATGTCTTTACACTAATGCTCAGAGCATGGGAAATAAGCAAGACGAACTCCAACTCCTAGCACAGCACCACACATACGATGTCATAGGCATCACTGAAACCTGGTGGGATGACTCCCATCACTGGAATTTAACCATTGAGGGCTATAACCTCTTTCACATAAATAGAACAAAGGGGAGAGGAGGGGGAGTAGCTTTATATGTCAAAAACAGTTACGTTGCAGAAGAAATGCAAGACTGTAATCCGGGAAACCAGCTTGAAAGCATCTGGATAAGAATCAAGGGAACCGGGACTCAAAAAGATCTTGTCGTGGGTGTCTACTACAGACCTCCGAGTCAGGATGAAGGACTTGATGAAGCCTTCTGTCAACAGCTGACCAAACAGGCACAAAGAAGAGATATAGTAGTCATGGGCGATTTCAATTATCCCGATATCTGCTGGAAAACAAACTCAGCCAAGAGTACAAAGTCCAACAAATTCCTCACTTGCCTTGCAGATAATTTTATGGTCCAGAAGGTAGAAGAGGCAACAAGGGGATCAGCAACTCTTGATCTAATCTTAACAAATGTGGAAGACCTGATCAATACAGTTGAAGTGGTTGGATCCTTAGGGGCAAGTGACCATGTGCTCCTGCAGTTTGCAATACAAAGGAATGCTGAAACTAAGACAAGTCAAACACGCATTCTGGACTTTAAGAGAGCTGACTTCCAAAAAATGAAGGAATTACTGAGCGGCATTCCATGGACGCCGATATTAAAAAACAAGGGAGTTAAGGATGGATGGGAGTTTTTCAAAAGTGAAATACTCAAGGCGCAAATGCAAACAGTGCCAACAAAGAAGAAAAATAAGACAAGTGCAAAGAAGCCAGAATGGATGTCCAAAGAACTTCTAACTGAGCTAAAGCTCAAAAGTGACATGCACAAGAAGTGGAAAAGGGGAGAAATCACCAAAGAAGAATTCAAACGTATAGCCAACTCCTGTAGGGAAAAGGTTCGCAAGGCTAAAGCGCAAAATGAGCTCAGGCTTGCCAGGGACATAAAAAACAACAAAAAAGGTTTTTTTGCTTATGTTGGTAGAAAAAGGAAGAAAAAGGAGGCGATAGGGCCACTGCAAGGAGTAGATGGGGTGATGGTGACAGGGGATAGGGAAAAGGCAGAACTGCTTAATGCCTTCTTTGCCTCGGTCTTCTCACAAAAAGAAAGCCATCTTCAACCTCAGCAACATGGAATGGACGAAGGATTGGGGGAAATCCAACCCCAAATAGGGAAACAAGTTGTCCAGGAACACTTGGCCTCTCTAAACGAATTCAAGTCCCCAGGGCCAGATCAGCTACATCCAAGAGTATTGAAGGAACTAGCGGAAGTTATTTCAGAACCACTGGCAATCATCTTCGAGAGTTCTTGGAGAACGGGAGAAGTCCCAGCAGATTGGAGGAGGGCGAATGTGGTCCCTATCTTCAAGAAGGGAAAAAAGAACGACCCAAACAATTACCGTCCGGTCAGCCTCACATCAATACCAGGCAAGATTCTGGAAAAGATCATTAAGGAAGTGGTCTGCAAACACTTAGAAACAAATGCGGTCATTGCTAATAGTCAACACGGATTTACCAAAAACAAGTCATGCCAGACTAATCTGATCTCTTTTTTCGATAGAGTTACGAGTTGGGTCGATACAGGGAATGCCGTGGATGTAGCATATCTAGATTTCAGTAAGGCCTTCGACAAAGTCCCCCACGACCTTCTGGCAAACAAACTAGTAAAATGTGGGCTAGACAAAACTACGGTTAGGTGGATCTGTAATTGGCTAAGCGAACGAACCCAAAGGGTGCTCACCAATGCGTCGTCTTCATCATGGAAAGAAGTGACAAGTGGAGTGCCGCAGGGCTCCGTCCTGGGCCCGGTTCTGTTCAACATCTTTATTAACGACTTAGACGAAGGGTTAGAAGGCACGATCATCAAGTTTGCAGATGACACCAAACTCGGAGGGATAGCTAACACTCCAGAAGACAGGAGCAGAATTCAAAACGATCTTGACAGACTAGAGAGATGGGCCGAAACTAACAAAATGAAGTTCAACAGGGACAAATGCAAGATACTTCACTTCGGCAGAAAAAATGGAAATCAAAGATACAGAATGGGGGACGCCTGGCTTGACAGCAGTGTGTGCGAAAAAGATCTTGGAGTCCTCGTGGGGAACAAGTTAAACATGAGCCTACAATGTGATGCGGCAGCTAAAAAAGCCAATGGGATTTTGGCCTGCATCAATAGGGGAATAGCGTCTAGATCCAGGGAAGTCCTGCTCCCCCTTATTCTATTCTGCCTTGGTCAGACCACACCTGGAATCACACTGTGTCCAGTTTTGGGCACCGCAGATGAAGGGAGATGCTGACAAGCTGGAAAGCGTCCAGAGGAGGGCAACTAAAATGATTAAGGGTCTGGAGAACAAGCCCTATGAGGAGAGGCTTAAAGAGCTGGGCATGTTTAGCCTGCAGAAGAGAAGGCTGAGAGGAGACATGATAGCCATGTACAAATATGTGAGGGGAAGTCATAGGGAGGAGGGAGCAAGCTTATTTTCTGCTGCCCTGCAGACTAGGACACGGAACAATGGCTTCAAACTACAGGAAAGGAGATTCCACCTGAACATCAGGAAGAACTTCCTCACTGTGAGAAGGGCTGTTCAGCAGTGGAACTCTCTCCCCGGGGCCGTGGTGGAGGCTCCTTCCTTGGAGGCTTTTAAGCAGAGGCTGGATGGCCATCTGTCGGGGGTGCTTTGAATGCGATTTCCTGCTTCTTAGCGGGGGGTTGGACTAGATGGCCCTTGAGGTCTCTTCCAACTCTACTATTCTATGATTCTATGATTCTATGATTCCCTATGACTTCCCTTCACGTATTTGTACATGGCTCTCATGTCTCCTCTCAGCCTTCTCTTCTGCAGGCTAAACATGCCCAGCTCTTTAAGCCGCTCCTCATAGGGCTTGTTCTCCAGACCCTTAATCATTTTAGTCGCCCTCCTCTGGACGCTTTCCAGCTTGTCAACATCTCCCTTCAACTGTGGTGCCCAAAATTGGACACAGTATTCCAGGTGTGGTCTGACCAAGGCAGAATAGAATAAGGGGGAGCAGGACTTCCCTGGATCTAGACGCTATTCCCCTATTGATGCAGGCCAGAATCCCATTGGCTTTTTTAGCTGCTGCATCACATTGTTGGCTCATGTTTAACTTGTTGTCCACGAGGACTCCAATATCCAAAGCTAAAAACCACAGCACCCCCCGACTTCCCCGCACAAACCGCGGTTTGGCTCTTGTCAATCAACAGGCTTTACGGCCAATGTATTCTAGCAGCATTGTCTCCTGACGTTTTGCCTGCATCTGTGGCTGGCATCTGCAGAGGATCTGATGGTAGTCAAGCAAGCCAAGTATCTACACCTGTGAAATATCCAGGAGGGGAGGAAAGAACCATTGTCTATTGAATAAGAGTAAAGGGTGCAATTAGCAAGCTTGGTTTTGTATGTGTTGAGTGGGATCCACCCATTAGTATGTGAGTAGTTGTTATTCTATGGTAGCACAGCGGGTTAAACCGCTAGCTGCAGGAAATCTGACCGGAGGGTTGGCAGCTCGAAGCTACGCGTCAGGGTGAGCCCCCGCTGTTAGCCCTAGCTTCTACCAACCTAACAGTTCAAAAGCACGTATGCAAGTAGATGAATAAGTACCTCCTCAGCAATACGATCAAAGATATCTACGGACAGCAGGCTCCTCGGCATGGAGAAATGGAACAAGAGCACCTCCCCATGGCCGGAGTTGAGCACCACAGATGAAAGGGGAGGCCTTGCCTTTGTTTGTGTATTGTATGTCGTTGTGGTTCACTGTATAAAAGGCACTGAATGTTTGCCTTAGATGTGTCATGTAATCCGCTCAGAGTCCCTCTGGGGAGATAAAGCGGAATATAAATAAAGTGTATTATGTGGTTGCTTTTTTTTTTTACATTATTTATATTCCGCCCTTCTTTCTCACCCCGAAGGGGACTCAGGGCAGATTACAATGAACACATATATGGCAAACATTCAATGCCAACAGACAAACAACATATATAGACAGACACAGAGGCATTTAACATTTTTTTCCAGCTTCACGATTCCGGCCACAGGGGGAGCTGTTGCTTCACTGTCCACTAGTGGCTATACTTCCTCATTCCTTTCCTCGTGTTTTGTTGGCAGTTTTATGATGTTGTAAATTAGTTAAATTAGCCTCCCGCATAAAGCGTACCTAAATTTCCCTAATTGACAGATGCAACTGTCTTTCGGGGCTGCATAGGTCAACAGCAAGCCGGGCTATTTAATGGTCGGGGGCTTAACCCAACCCGGGCTTCGGACTCATGACCTCTCGGTCAGTAGTGATTTATTGCAGCTGGTTACTAGCCAGCTGCGCCACAGCCCGGCCCGCAAGTGAGTCAAGAAGGAAGGACCTTCCCTCCACTGAGCTCTTCTTCCCATTTCCTCCTCAGATCCAGCCGGACCTCCGGGAACTGATGGAGACCATGAACCGCATGAGCCACTTGCCCCCGGATTTTGAGGGACGGCAGAAGGTTAACCAGTGGTAAGTTTGGGTCTCTGGGACTTTGGGCATGTGAGCTTCCTGCATTTGTCAGTGTGGTGTCCTGTGAGTGCAAGTGGAGTCCCATTGACACCTGGAGGTGTTCTGCATTTTTACAGAGGCCACAATGCTTCCTTCCCACAGCTATGATAGGATTTGGAAATTATCTGGCATTTTCTAAGTGACAGCAGAGCTAATACCTCTGGCCTAACCCCCTGTAAAAGAGATAGTCTACTGCAATTATTATTATTATTATTATTATTATTATTATTATTATTATTATTATTATTATTATTTTGTGTTGTTGAAGGCTTTCATTGGCTGACCTCTCTGGTTGGTTCATCTAACAATCCTAATCAAGCTAGCTCATTGCAACATTCACACTTGCTTCAAAGAGACAAGGGTTCTTTCTCCCACCCTGGACATTTTATTGTTGCTTTTATTGTTTTTATTGTTATTTTAAAGCCAAGTGTATTGTTTTAATCTATATTTGTAAACCACTCCGAGCCAAACTGGGAGTAGCGGTATATAAGTTTAATAAATAAATAAAAAATAAAAATTATTCCACAGGGATATATATACACTCCACTTGCTTCACTACCTCTATGCAGATACCCTCACTGATTGACTTCGCAGTTTCATGGCTACTCAATGCTAATCAAGCTCGCTCATTGCAACATTCAGACCTGCTTCAAAGAGACAAGGGGTCTTTCTCCCACCCTGGACATTATTCCACAGAAAGTGCTTCCATGCAACCATAGCCAGGCTATCTCTATGCAGATACCCTCACTGATTGACTTTGCAAACTTAATGGCTACTCAAATGCTAATCAAGCTAGCTAATGGCAACATTCACACTTGCTTCAAAGAGACAAGGGTTCTTTCTCCCACCCTGGACATTATTCCAAAGGGATATATATATACATTCCACTTGCTTCACTACCTCTATGCAGATACCCTCACTGATTGACTTCAGTTTCATGGCTACTCAATGCTAATCAAGCTAGCTCATTGCAACATTCAGACTTGCTTCACAGAGACAAGGGTTCTTTCTCCCACCCTGGACATTATTCCACAGGTAGATATATATACACTGCCAACAGAACCCATGAAGATGCTTGCCACAGATGCAGGTGAAACGTTAAGAGGGAATGCTACTGGAACATAGCCATACAGCCCAAATAACTTAAACCAACCTAGTGATTCTGGCCATGAAAGCCTTTGACAACACATTAATATTACTATCATTATTCTTATACTTGCAGGCTGCAGACGCTGAGCGGGATGTCGGCGTCGGACGAACTGGACGACTCCCAGGTCCGGCAGATGCTCTTTGACCTGGAGTCGGCCTACAATGCCTTCAACCGCTTCCTGCACTCGTGAGCCGGGCCCCGGTTGACCCCTTGGGGCCCCAAATGTCCTGCATTTTGGAGATGACCACGTGGCAGGCAAGCAGGCCCTTCGGTGGCCTGAAACCCCCCATTGAATGTACATCTCCCCCTTTGCTCCTCGGTCTCCCTAGTTTTGAAAACGAGGGGCCTCTTACATTTTATGACTCTTCCACTCGTTCTTTCATGGCATCGCATATGTGTCCACGGTCGTGATGGGGAGGTGGGAGGGAATATAAAGCACCACGGAGGGCGGAAGTGGCGCTTTAATGTATTTATTTGGGCTTGCTTTTTTTGTGTTTGCCTCAGAGAGGCAGCTCCCATTGAGCCGGAGCAAATAAATCCTCTTTCTACCAGAAGAAGGAGAGGCGTGAGGTGTATTTTATTCCTTCCCAAAACAAGGGAAAAGCAAAGAAAAGGCTCCAGCAAGTCTCTTCTTTCAGCATTACATTTTCCCCATAGTAGAAGCAAGAAATGTTTAAATCAAGAGCCCTGTAGTTCTCTCATATGTGCTGTGGAGAGAGATGATCGCCAAGGTTGCAAGGAAGGATCAGAATAAATATGGAAGGATTCAGAAGTATGAAGACAAGGTCAGCACAAAGGCTGAATAAGTTAAGGTTATATCCTTTAGGGAATAATGGATATATTTCTACTCCTGACCCAGTTTAGAGTACAATCCTTGCGTCTCTCAGAGTTAAAAGGAGGAAGGAATCAGGTCTTAATGGGCTTTCTTCATTAGAAGACTCATCTCTGCTGTTCTCCATTATGATGGCTTTCCTTTGGTTCACAATCACCCTTTTGCACCAGATCTGGACGCAAGGATTGAGTGAAGTGGCCCAAGGTCTCTTCCTCCGTCTCGCTGGCCACTCCACCCATACGTGGCCAGAACTGGGGCCCTGGATGCGGCAAAGCATCCGTCCAGGGCGGCTAAAGGCATTGGTAGAAGAGCTTGTTGTGCCGTGCAACGCAGGCGAAGGCGCTACCCTCGGTCCTCGGCCATAGCTCGGGCCCCTCCCGCAGGTCACTCCGGCTCAAGTGGCGGCTGCAGAGCTGCAAGTGGCGGACGCTGGACGAGAGCTTGGTCCAGGAGGCAGAGTCCACGGGGCCCTTCACGGAGCAGCCTGGGAGAGGAGGAAGCAAGAATCACAGAGTTGGAAGAGAGAGACCACATGGACCACTTACCCCAAACCCCTGCCATGCAGGAAAAACACAAAGTGTTGTTGAAGGCTTTCATGGCCAGAATCAGAGGGTGGTTGTGTGTTTTCCGGGCTGTATGGCCATGATCCAGAAGTATTTGTTGTTTACCTGGCTGTATAGCCATGTTCCAGAAATACTTCAGGAACATAGCTATACAGCCCAGAAACCACACAACAACCCACAATAAAAGTACAGTAGAGTCTCCCTTATCCAACATAAACGGGCTGGCAAAATGTTGGATAAGCGAATATGTTGGATAATAAGGAGGCATTAAGGAAAAGCCTCTTAAACATCAAATTAGGTTATGATTTTACAAATGAAACACCAAAACATCATGCTAGACAACAAATTTGGCAGAAAAAGTAGTTCAATACGCAGTAATGTTATGTAGTAATTACTGTATTTATGAATTTAGCACCAAAATATCATGATATATTGAAAACATTGACTACAAAAATGCGTTGGATAATCCAGAACGTTGGATAAGCAAGTGTTGGATAAGTGAGACTCTACTGTATTCCTGACAGATGGAAACTTTTAAACAGGCTGCATGACCAAGGAAGGAGCTTCCACTGGACCCTGAGGCAGAGAGTTCCACTGCTAAAAGTTAGTGGATGGCCAAAACATTCTGAAACTTGCCGACAAGTGTGCCAAGTTTCATCCTGATAGCTGTAAAAATGACGGAGAAACAAGCCTCGCAATTTCCCCCATTTCCACTAATGGAACAAATCTTCACGGATTATGAATCGGAACAGGACCTCCCCAAATCTTTATGAACCAAAGCGGACGCCATCCGAACCTTCAAAACGAAATAGTGATTGAATTTTAGCTGTCTTGCACACCTCTGCTTGCAACCTCAATGCGGTGGTTCTGCATTGAAACAAAAATGCCCAATTGTTTCTCGGATTGCGTCCTGCTGCCTGGCAGAAAGGGGTCGGGCTTCTCAGGGAGTCCCTCGTAACTCAGTGATTCTGTGTCCAAGGCGGCCGCCAAGCACTGACCTGCCAGGTTGAGGAGCTGGAGGCCGGCCTGCCTCTCCTCCAGGGCCAGGAGCAGCGTCCGGAGGCCGACGAGGCCGATGTCGGGGTTGGCAGACAAGTCCAGGGAGACCAAGGAAGGGCAGCAAGGGAGGCACCTGCAAGGAAGATGGAGGAGAAAGAAGCACAGTGAGTGAGTGAGTGAGTTGAGTGGCTTTGCAGGGCACAAGAAGCCTGAGCATCAAAGGAAGAATCCCATGGATGCTTTAGTTCAGGCATAGGCAAACTTTGTTAAGAACTGTGGGAGTTGAAGTCCTAAATAATAATAATAATTATTATTATTATTATTTTTATTACTGGAACTGGACAATTTGGACAGAAAAACAAGAAAACTCATGACCATTCATCATTCACTGCACCCTCACAGTGATGTTGACCGGCTATATCTGCCTAGAAGATCAGGGGGCAGAGGACTCTTACAAGTAAAACAAGCAGTCAAAGAAGAAGAACATGCCCTGGCAGAAGATGTCAAGCAAAGTGAACCTGCTTTGATTGAAGTCAAAAATCAGAAACTCCTCAAAACACAGCAGACAAAAAACCAGTATAAGAAAACCGCACTACAAACTAGAGCTGACAGCTGGCACAACAAAACATTGCATGGGAAGTTCCTTGACAAAATTGAAGGAAAAGCTGACAAGGAGAAGACCTGGCTCTGGCTCACGAATGGGACCCTGAAGAAGGAGACAGAAGGCCTGATCCTTGCAGCCCAGGAGCAAGACATCAGGACAAAGGCAATTCAGGCCAAGATCGAAAAATCAGCTGATGACCCAAAATGCAGACTGTGCAAGGAAAGAGACGAAACCATTGATCATCTCCTCAGCTGCTGTAAGAAAATCGCACAGACAGACTACAAACAGAGGCACAACTATGTGGCCCTAATGATTCATTGGAACTTATGCCTCAAGTACCACCTCCCAGCAGGAAAGAACTGGTGGGATCACAAACCTGCAAAAGTATTGGAAAATGAGCATGCAAAGATACTGTGGGACTTCCGAATCCAGACTGACAAAGTTCTGGAACACAACACACCAGACATCACAGTTGTGGAAAAGAAAAAGGTTTGGATCATTGAGATTGCCATCCCAGGTGACAGTCGGATTGACGAAAAACAACAGGAAAAACTCAGCCGCTATCAGGACCTCAAGATTGAACTTCAAAGACTCTGGCAGAAACCAGTGTAGGTGGTCCCGGTGGTGATGGGCACATTTGGTGCCGTGCCAAAAGATCTCAGCCGGCATTTGGAAACAACAGACATTGACAAAATCACGATCTGCAAACTGCAAAAGGCCACCCTGCTGGGATCTGCGCGCATCATCCGAAAATACATCACACAGTCCTAGACACTTGGGAAGTGTTCGACTTGTGGTTTTGTGATACGAAATCCAGCATATCTATCTTGTTTGCTGTGTCATACAATAAAATAATAATAATAATAATAATAATAATAATAATAATAATAATAATAATTTTCAATGAATCATTTGGGCCACATAGTTGTGCCTCTGTTTGTAGTCAGTCTGTGCAATTTTCTTACAGCAGCTGAGGATATGATCAATGGTTTCGTCGGCTTCCTTGCACAGACGGCATTAGGAAACAATAGACATCGATAAAATTACGATCTGTCAACTGCAAAAGGCCACCCTACTGGGATCTGCACGCATCATCCGAAAATACATCACACAGTCCTAGACACTTGGGAAGAGTTCGACTGGTGATTTTGTGATACGAAATCCAGCATGTCTATCTTGTTTGCTGTGTCATAATAATAATAATTTATTGTGCGATTAATGTGAAGCTGTCCCCGGCCCTCTGGAGGATTTTGAACTGAGGCTGGATGACCATCTGTCAGGAGGGTTTCGTGCTTTCCTGCCTAAGTGAAGGGGGTTGGACTGGATGCCCTTTAGAGGTCCCTTCCAGTGGAGTGGAGCAATTTTAATGCGACACACTACTGTATCCCAACACAGTTTGGAAAGTTGTGTTTGAGATGGTGCCAATCTAGTAATGCCCAATTGCAACTAGAGATAATAATAATAATAATAATAATAATAATAATAATAATAATAATAATAATAATAGGAGAAGACCTGGCTCTGGCTTACAAATGGGACCTTGAAGAAGGAGACGGAAGGCCTGATCCTTGCAGCCCAGGAGCAAGACATCAGGACAAAGGCAATTCAGGCCAAGATCGAAAAATCAGCTGATGACACAAAATGCAGACTGTGCAAGGAAACCGACGAAACCATTGATCATATCCTCAGCTGCTGTAAGAAAATCGCACAGACAGACTACAAACAGAGGCACAACTATGTGGCCCAAATGATTCATTGGAACTTATGCCTCAAATACCACCTCCTAGCAGGAAAGAACTAGTGGGGTCACAAACCTGCAAAAGTATTGGAAAATGAACACGCAAAGATACTGTGGGACTTCCGAATCCAGACTGACAAAGTTCTGGAACACAACACACCAGACATCACAGTTGTGGAAAAGAAAAAGGTTTGGATCATTGAGGTTGCCATCCCAGGTGACAGTCGGATTGACGAAAAACAACAGGAAAAACTCAGCCGCTATCAGGACCTCAAGATTGAACTTCAAAGACTCTGGCAGAAACCAGTGCAGGTGATCCCGGTGGTGATGGGCACATTTGGTGCCGTGCCAAAAGATCTCAGCCGGCATTTGGAAACAACAGACATTGACAAAATCACGATCTGCAAACTGCAAAAGGCCACCCTGCTGGGATCTGCGCGCATCATCCGAAAATACATCACACAGTCCTAGACACTTGGGAAGTGTTCGACTTGTGGTTTTGTGATACGAAATCCAGCATATCTATCTTGTTTGCTGTGTCATACAATAAAATAATAATAATAATAATAATAATAATAATAATAATAATAATAATAATAATAATAATAATTATCAATGAATCATTTGGGCCACATAGTTGTGCCTCTGTTTGTAGTCAGTCTGTGCAATTTTCTTACAGCAGCTGAGGATATGATCAATGGTTTCGTCGGCTTCCTTGCACAGACGGCATTAGGAAACAATAGACATCGATAAAATTACGATCTGTCAACTGCAAAAGGCCACCCTACTGGGATCTGCACGCATCATCCGAAAATACATCATACAGTCCTAGACACTTGGGAAGAGTTCGACTGGTGATTTTGTGATACGAAATCCAGCATATCTATCTTGTTTGCTGTGTCATAATAATAATAATTTATTGTTCGATTAATGTGAAGCTGGCCCCGGCCCTCTGGAGGATTTTGAACTGAGGCTGGATGACCATCTGTCAGGAGGGTTTCGTGCATTCCTGCCTAAGTGAAGGGGGTTGGACTGGATGCCCTTTAGAGGTCCCTTCCAGTGGAGTGGAGCCATTTTAATGCGACACACTACTGTATCCCAACACAGTTTGGAAAGTTGTGTTTGAGATGGTGCCAATCTAGTAATGCCCAATTGCAACTAGAGATAATAATAATAATAATAATAATAATAATAATAATAATAATAATAATAATAACACGCAAAGATACTGTGGGACTTCCGAATCCAGACTGACAAAGTTCTGGAACACAACACACCAGACATCACAGTTGTGGAAAAGAACAAGGTTTGGATCATTGATGTTGCCATCCCAGGTGACAGTCGCATTGAAGAAAAACAACAGGAAAAACTCAGCCGCTATCAGGACCTCAAGATTGAACTTCAAAGACTCTGGCAGAAACCAGTGCAGGTGGTCCCAGTGGTGATGGGCACACTGGGTGCCGTGCCAAAAGATCTCAGCCGGCACTTGGAAACAATAGACATTGACAAAATTACGATCTGCCAACTGCAAAAGGCCACCTTACTGGGATCTGCACGCATCATCCGAAAATACATCACACAGTCCTAGACACTTGGGAAGTGTTCGACTTGTGATTTTGTGAAACGAAATCCAGCATGTCTATCTTGTTTGCTGTGTCATACAACGTCGTTGTGTCAATAATAATAATAATAATAGTGCGGTTTTCTGGCATTGTGTATTTCTGCCGCTTCTGTGACTCTTCATTTGGGTTTTGATGATTCCGTAGCCCACTTGTCGATGGATGTCCAGAATCAGCAGCATCCACCACGGTCCTTTTTATCCTGGGCGACGACCGAGCCAGTATAGACTTCGTTTGGGTTTGATTCTCCATAATGCTAATGGGTATCTATCTTGTTTGCTGTGTCATACAACGTCGTTGTGTCAATAATAATAATAATACGTTTTATTTACCACCTGCCTCTCCTGATGAGGCTTGAGGCAAGGTACAACAAATTAGAGGTGCATCCTAACGAGCCCCATGGCAATATTTTTCCAGCAGGATTCAAAAGCTCCACCTGTCACATCTTTGAATGCTAAAATTACAATTCCACATTATCTTCCCTGGAGGATGCAAGACCACCATCCGGGCCCATATCCTAGCACAGGGGTCCTCAAACTTTTTAAGCCGGGGGCCGGTCCACAATCCTTCAGACTGTTGAGGGGCTGAATTATCATTTGGGGGGAAAAATCGAACCAATTACCTATGCACACTGCACATATCTTATATGTAGTGCAAAACAACAACAATAACAATGAAATAACAATACAATATTTAAAAATGAAAATAATTTTAACCAACATAAACCTATGAGGATTTCAATAGGAAGTGTGGGCCTGCTTCTGGCCAATGAGATAGTCAGGTTAATTAGGATTGTTGTTGTTGTTGTTGTGTGTCTTCAAGTCCTTTCAGACTTTGGGCGAGCCTAAGTCCAAAATTATTTATTTATTCATTTACTACATTTACTTACTACATTTATATCCCACCCTTCTCACCCCGAAGGGAACTCAGAGCAGCTGTATGTACATACAATATATTATATTATTAGCATAGCACAATATTGGCATTATACTATATTGAACTATACCACTATACTGTAATATTATATGTAATATATAACATATAATTAATATTATTATATGATATTATTGTTAGTATTGTATTGTATAAAATGATAATATTATTATCAGTATTATATGTATATACAATATATTATATTATTAAAACGGATATAAAAATATTATACTATAAATGAGGGCGAGGGCCAGGTAAATGACCTTGGAGGGCCGCATCCGGCCCCCGGGCCTTAGTTTGGGGACCCCTGTCCTAGCAGAACTGTGGATTGGAATGAGAATGATTTCCAAGCACAGGATCATAACTCTCCATCTCTGGAGGCGCCCATGCACCCCACTCTCCTTACCTGGCCAGCTCTGCAACCGCATTGTCATTCAGTTGGTTCCCAGAGAAGGTCAAGTGGCTGAGTGCACAGCCCTCCTGTGCAAAAATAAAAGAGAAATATTGTGGTTTGGGAAAAAGGAGAGACACAACTCCCTATGTGTTTGAGGAGGGGCAGGGCCTTTATTCAATCCTTGCTTAATGTCATGGGAAAGCTTCAAGTGCATGTTTGATAGATCTTCTCTCCACATTTGAGATCTTAACCGAATAGAGAGATGGGCTAAAACTAACAGAAATGGACAATGTGACACTTTGGCAATAAAAATGAAGTGCAGAGGTGTAGGATGGGGATGCCTGGCTTGGAAAGAGTCCATGCGCAAGGGATCTAGGAGTCTCAGGAGACCACAAGGCCCAACAGAAGTCCAGAGCGATGCAGAAAACTTGTAAGATTGTATGGAGATGGTACACAACACCAGTCAGAGCCTCAGTCTCTCGAGGATTTTATGCAAAGGCTGTATGGCCATCTGTCAGTAGTGCTTGGATGGTGCCTTCCTGCCTTTGGTGGAAGGGGGCTGGACTAGATGGCCTCTTGGGGTCCCTCTCAATGATTCCACAGCTTATGCTGTGGTTGAGAAAGGTGGGGTAGAAATGTCGTAAATAAATAAATCTTTGCATTTCTTATCCTTACAAGTTGTTGTTGCGTTTGACTTACGGCAACCCTATGAATGAGAGACCTCCAGGTGAAGGGTCCCACCCGCCTCCCTGCTTCCTACCTGGGCCAGGTAAGCAGCCAGGGGCTTCCAGAGGGGCTTCTGCTCGGCCGCCCTTCTGCCCACGGAGCCCAGGTCCAGGCGGGAGAGCCTCTGGCAAGGCAGGCTCCTCAGGACGAGGTCCAGGCCTTCCGGGCCCAGGCCGTTGTGCGACAGAGCCAGGCTCCTCAGCTGCAAGGCCCCTGCGAGAGGAAGGAAGGGCCAAAGGAAAGCACAGGGAAGGAAAAGGAAAGGAAAAAGGAAAAGAAAACGAGAGCAAGCAAAGGAAAGGAAAGAAAAGGAAAAAGGAAAAGAAAAGGAGAGCAAGGCAAAGGAAAGAAAAGGGAAGGAGAGGAAAAGCAAGACAAAGGAAAGGAAAAGAAAAGGAGAGCAAGCAAAGGAAAGGAAAGCAAAGGAAAAAGGACAGGGAAGGGCAGGAAAAGCAAGCAATGGAAAGGGAAGGGAAAGGAAAGCAGACAAAGGAAAAGCAAGCAAAGAAAAGTAAGGCAAAGGAAAGAAAAGGGAAGGAAAGCATAGAGAAGGGAAGGAGAGGAAAAGCAAGACAAAAGGAAAAAGGAAAAGAAAAGGAGAGCCAGCAAAGGAAAGGAAAGGGAAGGGAAGGAAAAGCAAGCAATAGAAAGGGAAAGGAAAGGAAAGGCAAAGGAAAAGCAAAGCAAAGGAAAAATAAGGCAAAGGAAAGGAAAGGAAAGAAAAAGCATGCAAAGCAAAGGAAAAGCCAGCAAAACAAAGCAAAGGGAAAGGAAAGGAAAAAGGAAAAGAAAAGGAGAGCAAGCAAAGGAAAGGAAAGGGAACGAGAAAAAAACAGGAAAGGGAAGGAAAAGCAAGGCAAAGGAAAGGAAAGGGAAGGCAAAGGAAAGCAAAGGAAAGGAAAAAGGAAAAGAAAGGGAAAGCAAGGCAAAGGAAAGGAAAGGAAAAGCAAGCAAAACAAAGCAAAGGGAAAGGAAAAGCAAGGGAAAGGAAAGGAAAGCCAAGCAAGGCAAAGGAAAGGAGAGAAGAAAAGAAAGGGAAAGCAAGGCAAAGGAAAGGAAAAAGGAAAGGAAAGGAAAAGCAAGGGAAAGGAAAAGCAAGGCAAATGAATGGAAAAGCAAGCAAAACAAAAGCATGGCAAAGGAAAGGGAAAAGCAATACAAAGAAAATAAAAGCAAGGCAAAGGAAAGGAAAAAGGAAAAGAAAGGCAAAGCAAGACAAGGCAAATGAGTGGAAAAGCAAGCAAAACAAAGCAAAGGAAAAGCAAGGCAAAGGAAAGGAAAGGGAGCAGAGACAGGAACGGAAGGTCAGAAGAGAGAATCGGAAAGAGAAAAAGATGTCAAATGATGGCGTGTCCACATTATTCATTTTTTTGCTTCACTTGCACATTGACCATTGCCACTCACACCACAATTCATGAAGATGTACGACATTAGAAATACAAGTAACACTTCAGTTACAGAACAAAAAATAAATGTATTCAAGATGCAGCTTATTTTGGACATAAGAAAGGTAAACATTATCTTGAATGAAGTGAGCCTTTCTATTCCTACTCAGGTCTCAAGCTTCCAGATGAACAAGATGGTTCTGCGAAGCCTAGACGCAGGGAGCGGTTTGTAGACTTTATCATGAAATCCCTCCTGATCCAGAGAGTTAAGACAGGTCAGCCTTGGCTTGGGCTTGGATGGGAGAAAGCCCAGGAATCCCAGGCTATATTTGGGGGTGAAAAGAACTGGCAAAACCACCTTTGAGTCCTTCCTGAATCCCACAAAACCCATGGGATTGGAAGCCAAGGCAACTGGCAACTTGAAGGCACAAAAACAAGCCCTGCCCTTGGTGTCATTCCTCCAAAGTCTGCAGGTTAGAACTTCCATTGGCCCTTTTCGAACTGTAACTCCCACAATGCCAGTCAGGGGATTCTGGGAGCGAGAGACCCAAAAGGAAGACCCCTCCCATAAGGCCTGCCAAGGGATCCCAAACAATGGAGGATTTATTTCAAAGGAAGGAATGGGCAAAAGCACCAGTTCTATTAAAACTGAATGACATATTGACTCAAATCTAATGCTCACCATGTCAAGGTAATGGTTAAATGTAGTGAAATGTTTAAGTCAAATCCAATGCTCACCATGTCAAGGTAATGGTTAAATGTAGTGAAATGTTTAACTCATTGTTTCAATGCAAGTGTGTAAGTTTGCTTTGGTAAGCAATCCAGTACTGAAGTAGTTAATCGCATAGAGCAATGATTGACTGCCTAGAGGGGAAAGGAATTAGACTTCCGCTTTTGCCTGCATAGAAGGAAACATGTCACAGAGAGTGGAATTTGGGAGGAGTTATTCTTTCCTGATAAGAGTTCTTGTTGTCGCCATTAATCTAGCTGTGAGAGCAACATGTGTCCGAGCAGCTCCGTCTGCTATCTTTGTACATAGCTGTGTAAATAAAGATTTATTATCGCTGGGATCGGCAGACAGACAGCTATGAAGTCTCGTTTGTTTGTGCTACTAAGCAAATGCTGAGTGGCCGAACGAACAGAGGGGAGAGTTGAGACGGAAGGCTGTAAGTGTCTCAATATATCTGCCTCACATCAATCATCCACATTCCTGACAGTACTGACTCAAATCTAATGCTCACCAGACCTTGCCCCAATGCAGCCCCGCTTCCGTACCTTTCAGGGGCTGGTGGTGCTGCAAGGAGGCGGAAGTGAGGCCACAGGCCTGCAGTCGGAGGGCCTTCAGGAGTGGAGCGGCCTGGACCAAGGCGGCCAAGGAAGGGCCACTGTTCTCGCCCAAAGGGTTCAGGCCCAGGTCCAGCTCCTCCAGGGTCTGAAAGAGATCCAGGGAGAGAAAGGACGAAGGTATTAGGAACACAACCTTTTAGAGAAGAGCCAAAAAACCCTTCAGAGCAGAATCTCCTCTTGCAGTATGCAACCAAACGTAATTATGCTAGGAAATGGTTTCAGTTGTTAGACTGAATAACCAACAATCTCCAATCTGGGTTGCTGTTGAGTTTTCCAGGCTGTGTGGCCATGTTCCAGAAGCATTCTCTCCTGATTTTTCACCCACATCTATGGCAGGCATCTTCAGAAGTTGTGAGGCCTGACATGGTGGTTGTGAGAGTGGTCCAGCCTTTCTGTGTTCTCAAATAATATGCTGTGTCCATGTTGGTTCATCACGTGCTCTGCTATGGATGACTTTATCTGGTGGACCACTCTAACAACCACCATGTCAGATTACACAGAGAAGCCACTGAAATCCACAAGAAGCAGGTGGACAATTTCAACAGAAAGGAGGAAACAATGAAAATGAACACAAACTGGCTACCAGTATTAAGAAACCCCTCTAGAATCAGCACAGAAGAACAACACTCAAAAACAAGGGAATTCCAGACAATCAGGATTTCCCCCAGGCAGGAAGCAGCCAGGCTTTGAAGCAGCAAGGCTATTCAATGCTAATCAAGGTGGTCAATTGCAATTTTCAGACGCCTCCAACAGACAAGAGTTCTTTCTCCCACCCTGGACATCATTCCATAGGGGTGTATATAATAATAAGAGTATATAATAATAATAATAATAATAATAATAATAATAATAATTATTATTATTATTATTATTATTATTATTATTATTATTATTATTATCCTCAGCTGCTGTAAGAAAATCACACAGACAGACAACAAACAGAGGCACAACTATGTGGCCCAAATGATTCATTGGAACTTATGCCTCAAGTACCACCTCCCAGCAGCAAAGAACTGGTGGGATCACAAACCTACAAAAGTATTGGAAAATGAGCACGCAAAGATACTGTGGGACTTTTGAATTCAGACTGACAAAGTTCTGGAACACAACACACCAGACATCACAGTTGTGGAGAAGAAAAAGGTTTGGATCATTGATGTCGCCATCCCAGGTGACAGTTGCATTGACGAAAAACAACAGGAAAAACTCAGCCGCTATCAGGACCTCAAGATGGAACTGCAAAGACTCTGGCAGAAACCAGTGCAGGTGGTCCCGGTGGTGATGGGCACACTGGGTGCCGTGCCAAAAGATCTCAGCCGGCATTTGGAAACAATAGACATTGACAAAGTCACGATCTGCCAACTGCAAAAGGCCACCCTGCTGGGATCTGCGTGCATCATCCGAAAATACATCACACAGTCCTAGACACTTGGGAAGTGTTCGACTTGTGATTTTGTGATACGAAATCCAGCATATAGATCTCGTTTGCTGTGTCATAATGAAATGATAATAATAATATAATACTTTATTTTTCTATCCTGCCACCATCTCCCCAAAGGGACTTAGTATATATATACCAATATATAGCAATATCAAAACATAACGTTCAGATATACTAAAAAAATTAAAAGCACCATTTATTTATATATATATATATATATATATATACATACACACACACACACACCATGTGCCTAGTTTCCAACAGACTTTAAAACCTCTGAAAAGGCCTGCCACAGATGTAGGCAAAATGTCAGGAGAGAATGCTTCTGGAACACAGCCATACAGTCCAGAAAACTCTCAGCGACCCAGTGATTCCAGCCATGAAAGTCTTCCACAACATATACTTCAGGAAACCTTCAGCACCTACTGATCTCCGATTGCTTGCTTTCCATAACCCCCAAAGGCCCCTCGAGACCCACCTGGAAAACAGTGTTTCCGGAGGACCCTGCGGTGAGCTTGCGAAGCCCCTCGGGGCCCAGCCGGTTGGAGGAGAGGTCCAGCTGCCTCAGGGCCGGCATGGTGCTGATGCTGGCCAAGAGCTCTTCGGCCGAGTCGTCCCCGAGGCCCGTCCCGGAGAGGCACAGCTGCCGGATGGAGGCCTGGAGCTTCAGGGCCCGGAGGAGAGGGGTCAGGCGGGGGCCCCGGAGAGACACGCCGGCCACGCTGAAGGAGGGCCCCGACTCCTGACGCTCCAGCATCCGCAGAAGCAGGCGGTGCTCCTCTGTTCGGAGACGAGGGCGAGAGGAGAAGACAAGGCTGACTTCAACGGGGAGAAAATGTATGGTACAACACAGGGTGAGATAGCATGAGAGACACCTGGCTTGGAAACAGTCTGCGGAGATGTCAGGCAGGGGGAGAAATCTTTTTTAAAAAATCCCACCTCTTACACCAATTGCGGAGATGTGGAGCAGTTTCTATTAATTAATTATATTTTATATTATCGCTGCCACCACTTATTAAAGATGTTTTCATTTTAAACACTGCCACCAGAGGTAAAGATGTTTATAATGCGGCCACCAGATGTTAAGGGGATTATCCACTCTTGCCACCACTATTGGAAGATGTAGCCACTAGCTACTTAGAGAGGAGACTTTTTAAATTTTATTTTTCTTCTTTTTGGTTTGCTTCTGATGGTAAAATAGATTTCAGAGACTGAGATATTAAAAAGAACAATAACACGTTTATTGAGGCACAAGCTTAATGGTTACAATAACTACTTTTTAGAGATACTTTGAATAACAGTTGCTAAGCTGTATTAAGATGTTACAAACTTTAAAATTCCACTTCTTTCTCTACTGCTTTAACTGCAGTCACCCTGTGAATTTCAGTCACAGACTATCTGTTCCTTATCAGGAAACAGACTACCTTAAAATAAGTCACCAAACCTATTTTAAACTGACTCAAAATCAAACATTTGAGCCACCCTGATCCCATCACTGAGGATTAGCCTTCTCTGCACCTCAGAAGGGCACAGAGTGGACTCTTTTTTAAAACATTCCCTCCTTTTTCTCCAAACAGCGGTTGGCTCCACCCTCGTTACTATGGCACCTGCCTCAGAATGCTGAGCTGACTACCATCCCCCACGCACTGGTAACTCTAATACTTACCCTTTCAAACATAGTTAAACATGACTTTTAAAACGCAATTAAACATGACATCTGTAAACTAAAAAATTCACACCTCTTTACACAGTCCATGCGAAAGGGATCTAGGAGTTGATCACAAGCTAGATATGAGTCAGTAACAGATGAAAAATCTTTTGGCAATGTTGTCTGCTCTGAGAGACACCACGAAACATCACTTAATTTAAACCCAAACCCGACCAAGAAGCCATGAGATCATGCCTCACAC
Organism: Anolis carolinensis; assembly: GCF_035594765.1. Taxonomy (NCBI): domain Eukaryota; kingdom Metazoa; phylum Chordata; class Lepidosauria; order Squamata; family Anolidae; genus Anolis; species Anolis carolinensis. Next base: position 3,298,977 of record NC_085844.1, on the reverse strand, counting down.
ACCTGGTTTTCAAAACCTTCCCACGGAATCTCTCTGAATACCTAATTCATCTATCTTTCACTCCCTCCATCCAGAGACCTAATATAATATTGTGGGAAAACTCCCCATCAACTGAAGGCCGATTCCCAAGAGAAATGGACTTTTCCCCTGTTGCTAAGGAACAAACACTGGAATAAAAAACATCATCTGTCTCACACCTTTGACTGCCTGCATTTCTCTCTCATCTGAGGCCTGCAATTCACCCTGATCACACACAGACTTCTCAGTAGGAAACCCCCTTGTTCTCTGAGAAATCCCCAGCATCTTGCTGAGCCCCAACAGGAATGACCCTGTGTTCAGTTCTAGGCAAAGCAAGTCAAGAAGGAGATGGACAGGCCAGAGAAGGGTGGCCAGAATGTGCAAAGGTCTGGAAACCATGAATCCTTTTGAGGAGCAGCTGGGGGATGTTTAGCTCAGAGGAGAGAAGGCTGAGAGAATTGTGTCTTCCTGCCTTGTGTGATGAGTGGATTGAATGACGTTGTATGATTGGGGACTAGCTAAGGCCTGGCAAGACTGAAGACACCATCCTATAATGTCAAGGGAATGGTTGATATAGTGAAATGTTTAATTCATTGTTTCAATGTAAGTGTGTGTTTGCTTCAGTAAGCGATCCAGTACAGAAGTAGTTAATCGCATAGAGCAATGATTTACTGCCTAGAGGGTAAAGGAATGAGACCCGCTTTTGCCTGCGTAAAAGGAAATATGTCACAGACAATGGAATTTGGGAGGTGCTATTCTTTACTGATAAGAGTTCTTGTAGTCACCATTAATCTTTCTGTTAGAGCAGCGTATGTCTGAGCATCTCCAGTTGTATATACCTGTAAATAAAGGCTAATTACTGCCTGCATTGGCAGACAGCTATGCAGTCTTATTTGTTCGTGCTACTAAACAGATGCTGAGTTGCCGAACGGAGAGGAGAATTGAGACAGATGGCTCTAAGTGTCTCAATATATCCGCCTCACATCAATCAAGTGTCGCCTAGCACTTGACATAAAATTGGAACCTTAACATTGCATTATGGAGGAGGTGAAAATTTGCTCGACTTGTGGATGAGTAAACGGCTGAACTGACAATAACTGACCTGAGAACATTTGGTGTAAACAACACAATGTTGACAAAGTCAGGCACAATTTTAAATTAAGGAAGCCAGAAGCAATGGTTCCTTAAGGAAGAAAAACAACATCTGTTCCAGAATTCAAGGAGTGTCAGCAAGTCTTCACTGAATGACAAGTTGTCATAACAATCAAACAAGGGGTAACCAAGACTCTACATAGAGACCCTTTTCTCTTCAAAAAGTGTGGCAGATCTTTAAGGAATGGAGAGTCTGAACACCCACCTCCTTCCAAAATGGAGTGAATGAAGAAGGATGGTGAGTAGGAATGACTGAGTGAATGGATTGTGAGTGGATGTTGAGAATATGTTTCCCCCTTTTGTCTGGGTATGTTGCACCTCAGCGCTGGTTCACCTTGCTCTTAACACACACTCCACCACAGCAGACTTGGTTTTTACAGTTTATTGAGAAAAGATAGCAAAGTCTGAATAAAAAGCAGTAAAGAAAGCAATAATCCAAATGCAAAGGCAATCTGTAGAATATAGTTCAAAGTCTCGAATATAGCAAATCAGTCCTGCAAACAAGGCAGCATGAACTCCAAAATACAATCCAAAGCACAGGATTCAGACATGAACAAAAGCAAGAATCCTTTTCCATGAGCATAGACAAGACAGGAACTTAGCTTCCAAAACCAACATTGCTTCGTGTGAAATCTTTCCCCGTTTCTCCCTATTTTAACCATGCTTACAGGCCAAGAAAACATTCCTTTGTCCTTGAGTTCCCACACGTTTACCAGCTATCCTAAGAGAACTCTGGGACGATGAACTCTTAACCTTAACCTTGTATCCCTATCTAAGGAAGACTCCTCTGACTCGCTGCCAGAGACACCTGGGATTTGTTGATGTTCTGAATCCTGTAAAAGGTCATCCTTATCACTGGCTTCTGCTTTACTATAATCTGTTTATCAGAAACTTCTGCTTCACTGCTAGTCTGCGGCCTCTCTAACAATTCAGAGCCTTCAACATTTCCCTCATCAGCATTTCCTGGGTCAGCCTGCATAAACCCAAATCCCCCTTCATCATCAGACTGAACCACAACAGGGTAATCAATCAATATAGCTATAATAAAACCCAGTACTGCAGTCTGTGTGTCTGCTTCTTTCTCTGAAAGTCCCTGATAGCAATCTGTCCCACTGTAAACGGATTAAAGAACATTTTAAAAGTTCAAAAAGTATTCATGATACTTGGAGTACCCTTCAACTTTAGGATACCTTTTGGTTCTATGAACTCACCTGCAGCCAGGCTCCGGCAGGCCTTGCGGTACCTCTCCACCAAGGGAGGCAGGTTCCATGACTGAACTTCAGCCAAAACCTGCCACAAAGAAATAAAGAAAGAGAGGAAGCGTCAACTGGGAGCAGGAAACAGAGGACGGAACTGGAAAAGGCACCCCTGAAGACAGTTTGCCTAAGAAATTATTGGGACCACCATCTTGAAAACATAGATACAAGGATACCTTGACTTATGAGTTTAATTCGTTCTGTGACCGAGCTCTTAACTCAAATCACTCTTATGTCAAATCAAATTGAAAAATTGAAATGCTATTAATGCCTTATTCCAGTCCCCCAAATTATCAAATATAAGTGCCTTCGGCTTCCCAGCAACTGCTCACCTCCTCGTTGCTCTGCAAGACGTCCACAATGCGGTCCTGGGGGGCGAGGAGGGCCCCCTCTTTCTTCAGGGTCAGGAGCGGGAGGAGGCCGCAGGCCTGGTAGTAGCGCTGGGAGGCCTGCTCCGCCAGCCACGACACCAGGCAGCCCTCGCGGTCGCTGCAACAAGAAGGAAGGGCAAGGGGTTACAATAAGAAGCCCCCTCCTCAGACCACCCTTCGACCCATCTGTTGGCACCAGGGAATATAAAGTGAATTTCGCAAGGAAGACATATAAGGATGCATTAAAGAAAAGGATGGAGCAAAAAGGAGCGAGATAAGTAAGTGTTGCTAGGCAAAGTGTGTCAGGAAATGGTTAAATTGAGAGTCAATCACCTCCTGTCTCAATTTACCTCCTCCTTATTTATTATTTATTTACAACATTTTTACCCCGCCTTTCTCACCCGAGGGGACTCAAGACTCCTTCGACAATCTGGCAATCTGCTCAGTCGCACGGAAATAAATCCAGACTTCCCAGCCATCTGCTGAAATCAGCGGCTTTATACTTTATTGCTGTTATGTACAATATTTACATATTTCTGCTGGAGCTTAGCATTTGTGCATCCGACATCGTTCATCACCGCTTGGGAAGCACTGTCTCCTCCCACATTCCAAGGGATGACGAATGTCCTGTTACGTATCACGTATCACGGAAGTACTCAGTTGTTTCGCTCTAGCCATAAATCTCTACTCTATGCAGTTAACTCATTCCTTAATTACTGGATTACTGATGTATTACACACACACACACACACTGTCAGTTAGCTTTAAACTAAGTACAAATTTAAAACTACACAATAACAATACATTCACAAAGTGTGTGAAAGTTCAGGTTGAGATCAAATTGATTCAACAAGAGATGGGAGGAGGAAAGAAAATGTGTTTCCAAAACAAGATTGGGTTGCTGTGAGTTTTTCAGGCTGTATGCACATGTTCCAACAACACTCTCTCCTAACGTTTTACCTACATCTGTGGCTAATGTCATGTTCAGAGGTTCTATTGGCAGTGAGGCAAGTGGAGTGTATATATAATGTCCAGGGTGGGAGGAAGAACCCTTGTCTGTGTAAAGCAAATGTGAATGTTGCAATTAGCAAGCTTTGATAGCATTAGAGTAGCTATGAAGCTGCAAAGTCAATCAGTGAGGGTATCTGCATAGAGGTAGCCTGGCTGTTGTGCCTGGGAGCATCCTCTGTTTGGGAGTTCCCCTTTTTCTGAATTGTGTTTCTTATTTACTGTCTTGATTCTTGTGCTTTTTAATACTGGTAACCAGATTTTGTTCATTTTCATCGTTTCCTCCTTTCTGTTAAAATTGTCCACCTGCTTCTTTTGGATTTCAGTGGCTTCTCTTTGCCATCTGACATGTGTGGTTGTGAGAGTGGTCCAGCATTTCTGTGTCCAGGTTGGTTCATCAGGTGCTCTGCTATAGCTCCATCTCTGGTTGAGTTAGTCTGCAGTGCTTTTCGTGTTCTTGGATTCATGTCTGGGCAATGCTGCTGCGTTTGATGACTTCTTGTCCACAGCTGCATGGGATACGGTAGACTCCTGCAGAGGTGAGAGGATCCCTCTTGTCCTTTGCTGGATGTAGCATTTGTTGAATCTTATTGGTGGGTGTGTAGATAGTTTGTAGGTTGTGTTTCTTCATCAGCATCTCTCTGCGGCCAGTGGTTCCCTTGATGTCTGGTAAGAACACTTTTCCTCTGGGTGGATCTTGGTCTTGACTCTCATGGCTTGTTCTTGGTCTTGCAGCTCTTCTGATGTTTGTTGTGGAATACATACCCGGTAGAGCTCGGTTTAGATGATTCTGTTCACCTTGGAGTGACCAAGCTGTGGCACAGCTGGTTAGTAGCCAGCTGCAATAAATCACTACTTACCAAGGGTTTGAAGCCAGCCCGGGTCGGAGTGAGCTCCTGACCATTAATAATCTAGCTTGCTGTTGACCTATGCAGCTTGAAAGACAGTTCCACATCTCCACTTCCTTAACCTTTCAATGGAATGTGATGTGACCACATGTTCATTAGAACTGTATTTTTCACACACAATGGAGTTTACAGACAATGTGTTTCTAGCATTATCCACCCGACACAAATTTCCTCCACCCAGTGACGCTGAACAATGGAGAAGGCAAGCTCAGAGGGTGATAATTTACCCTTTGGGATCCCAAGGGTCAACAGGAACCCACAGGGGCCCTCTTGCCCACTCCCCTTCCATGAAGGAATACACGCTTCTCTCCAGGGTGAAGCACAACCGTTGTTGAGCTCACTCAAACCAACACGGATGGATGTACCTGGCATTCCGCAATTTACCCGCTTACCTGTGTGGCACAGGAATCAAGAAGACGTTGTCTTGCACCCGAACTCGCACCCGGATCGGAGGCGGGGGAGCAGGGGCCTGCTGAGGAGAGAGGGGACAAGGTGACCGGCCTGCAGCAGGAGAGTTCAGATTGTGTATTACACTATGTAAAAAAATGAAAATGTTTCTGCTTTTGGTTTGAAAGTGTTACTTCATGTTTAGTGCATTACAGTAGAGTCTCCTCCACAAGGAGACTCAATGCAGCTTCGTATTTTCTGGATAGCAGAAGGGGGTTGGACTGGATGGCTCTTGGGGATCTCTTTCAGCTCTATGATGACATGAAATCCTGTGCATATGCAATGCATGCTGAAAACTCATTGGTCCAAATGTGGATAGGCTTTCTCTCCCGGAAGACACCCAATACTATGATATGAAATCATGTATGTATGCATGCATGTTGTAGTGAACCTTACCTATTAGGTAAAGCCTGGGTAACAGTGAGTGAGGCAGGCCTACATTTTGTAGAGCAGGGGTCCCCAAACTTTTTAAACAGGGGGCCAGTTCACAATCCCTCAGATCGTTGGAGGGCCGGAATATAGTTTTCAAAAAAACTATGAAAAAAATTCCTATACAGTGCACACTGCACATATCTTATTTTGAAGTAAAAAAACGAAACAGGAATAAATACAGCCTCAATGTTAATCTTAATCATAATACAAATAATAAAGAGGGTTGGAAGAGACCGCTTGGGCCATTTAGTCCAACCTCCTTCTACCTTTGTGCACCAAAATCACTAGCAAAGCAGTGCACCCCTTAATAATTAATTATTAATTAAATAATAATTAAAATACCATTATAAACAAGCAAAGCTTTGGAGGTGAGGGAGGAGACGGGAAAGGTACATGCCTTTCTCTCCTACCCCGCGCCACACGCACGTTCCTCAGCTGAGAAGGAGGGAGCTACCGGGCCTTAGTTTGGGGACCCCTGTTGTAGAGGAATGCCAGGCAGTCATCTTGAGTGTGGTTTGAAAGAGGGAGGAGCTTAGAGGGAGAATCCTAGGATTGGCCAGAACAGATGGGAGGAGCCAAGTCTTAGAGTGCAAAGGAAAAAAAGCTCCAAGGCAGTGAAACTGACAGGATAGTTCAGGCAGTTTGGATCTCTTGGGGGAGATAATTCAAGAGATTGACTCTCACTACTGGGCTGGTTAATAGAAGGACTCTAGGTTAGAGTTAGTTAACAACCCGGGGGCTATCTAGATTAGGTTAGTCAAACTCGTGACTATTCTCAGCAAATAGAGTGAGGGTTTCTGTGACCAATATAGTTTGGTTTGATTGGAACTGTTTGAAACTAAGTGAAGTAATCTGAAACATACAACTAAGTTAAGCTGTAACCATTTACGCTTATATACCTCTCTGAAGTAATTATTTGCCTGTTTTAAGAAAAAAATTTATCCTATTTTCAACTTTCAAAAGCCTCTACAGTATATCTTTCTATTAAGAAGCCTTTATAATAGTTCCAGCAATACAACAATTAAATACCACAGAAAAGCCTCATAGTGAACATCAGTTTGGGAGCCGGGGGTAGAAACAGTGTGGGCAGGGAATGGGAGAAACTTCTCTCAAGTACATCTAACAACAAAAATCCTAAAAACATTTTAGGTTGGTGGCAGCTACCATTTTAAAAGAAAATCTAAAATCAAACTGTGTTCCCTCACCTCTCACATACGTGTGCTTGCGTGTGAGAAGAGTGTAGAGTGAGGAGTGTCTGTTATACATGTATGCTGGGAACTCACTGGTGCAAATGCGGATGGCAGGCTTTCTCCCTCAGAAAGCACCCTATACTATGATATGAAATCATACGTATGCTGAAAACTCACTGGCGCAAACGCAGGTGGCAGATTTTCTCCTCTGGCAGGCGCTCTATACTATGATATGAAATCATGTGCATATGCAATGCATGCATGTGCATATGCAATGCATGCAGATGGTAGGCTATCTCCCCATGAAAACACCCTATACAAAGATATGAATTCATGTGGATATGCATCCATGCATACTGAACACTCACTGCCGCAAATGCAGGCAGCAGGCTTTTCCCCCCAGAAGGCACCCTATACTATGATATGAAATCACATGTGTATGCATGCATGCTGAAAACTCAGTGGTGCAAATGTAGATGGTAGGCTTTCTCCCTGTAAGGTACCCTATACAATTATATGAATTTGTATACATATGCATCCATGCATGCTGAACATTCACTGGCCAAAACGCAGACGGCAGGCTTCCTCCCTCAGAAGGCACCCTATACTATGATATGAAATCATGTGCATATGCATGCATGCAGGCTGAAAACCCAGTGGTGCAAATGCAGGTGGTAGGCTTTCTCCCCATGAAAACACCCTATGTTGTGATATGAAATCATGTGCATATGCATGCATGCATGCATGCTGAAAACTCACAGGCGCAAATACAGATGGTAGGCTTTCTCTCCTGGAAGACACCCTATGCTATGATATGAAATCATGTGCATATGCATGCATGCATGCTGAAAACCCAGCGGTGCAAATGCAGGTGGTAGGCTTTCTCCCCATGAAACCCCCCTATGCTATGTTATGAAATCATGTGTATATGCATGTTAAAAACTCACCGGCACAAACGCAGGCGGCAGGCTCTCTCCCTCGGAAGGCCGGCTCTCCACTTGGCCGCTGCCTCCAGCTCTGTGCGAAGCGCTGGCCGTGGCCTCTGTGCCGCCCACCGCGTTGGCCCCCCGGACCCTCCCCAGGGGCGTCCTGCCCACCATCAGGGTGAGGCGCATTTGCCTGGCCCTCCTCCTCTTCGTGGGGACTTTGGGGGCCGCACACGGGGGTCCGGCGTCGCTCTCGCCCTCCTCCTCCTCCTCGTCCTCTTGGCTTTCCTCGCAGGCGGAGCCCAGCGGACTCTGCCGGCCGCGTTTGCGGGAGACGGTATTCACACCCAGGTCGTCGTCCAGCCAGTCGTCGTCTATGTATTCCTCTGTCGGGATGAGTGCCGGGGCAGGGGAGGGCCTGGCGGGGCGGTCAGAGCTCGGCGGACCCCGGGAGAGAGCGCTGCCCACCCCTCGCATGGCCGCCGCGTATTCAGAGGGAGCAGTGGTTATCGGTCCCCCCTCTTCTCTCGCGAGACTCTGGCTGAGCAGCCGCTGACGTTTCTTGACAGGGCGGAGGGGGACCATGCAGTCCTCGTCCAACTCAGGGTCCACCTGGCTCCGTCTCGGGCTGGGTGTCGTCCTGGCCGAACCTTGAGGACCGGAGCCTTGAGACTCTGAAAACTCAGCATCAAAGAGCTGGCTGGAGGGCGTCTCCCGTTGGACCTGAGTTTTGGAGGCTGCAAGAACAGAAGAAACAAAGCTCTAAGGATCATGTTGATGGAACCAGGAAAGTGTTACAGTAAGTAGTAACAGGATCAGGTATGTATGTGTGTGTTAAAGAAAACCTTATGGTGTTAATTATTTTGAGCAGCTGCTGATGTAGGTCAGCAAGCAAGCTTGGACCACATCCGGTGGGGTATAACAAGGGGTCCTCAAACTTTTAAAGCAGAGGGCTGGTCCACAATCCTTCAGACTGTTGAGGGGCCGCATTATCATTTGAAAAAAAATACGAACAAATTCCTATGCACACTGCACATGTCTTATTTGTAGTGCAAAACAACAACAACAACAACAACAATGAAAGAACAATACAATATTTAAAAATGAAAACAATTTTAACCAACATAAATCTATCAGGATTTCAATGGGAAGTGTGGGCCTGCTTCTGGCCAATGAGATAGTCAAGTTAATTAGGATTGTTGTTGTTGTTGTTGTTGTTGTGTGCCTTCAAGTCATTTCAGACTTTGGGCAAGCCTAAGTCTAAAATTATTTATTTATTTACTACATTTATTTACTACATTTATATCCCACTCTTCTCAGAGTAGCTGTATGTACATACAGTATATTATTAGCATAGCACAATATTAACATTATATATTACTATATTGAAGTATACCACTATACTGTAATATTATATGTAATATATAACATATAATTAATATTATTATATGGTATTATTATTAGTATTATATTGTATAACATTGTAATATTTTTATCAATATTATATGTATATACAATATATTATGTTATTAAAACTGATATAAAAATATTATATTATAAAACTGAGGGTGGGGGCCAGGTAAATGACCTTGGAGGGCCTTAGTTTGGGGACCCCTGGGTATAACTGTCTGGGTTTTTTAGAATACAGTTGGTGATGGTTATGCTGAATGAACAATGACTGACCAGCAATGCTCTTTGCTATGAAGGACTGTATAAGTTTGTTGAGCTTTTTGATTTTGCATCTCTGCTGAGAAGAGTAAAGATTTTTTGTTCCTTTTTCCTCTTGTTTGTGTATCTATTGATTTGGACCTGACTGATATCTGCTTATGCACAACACATTTCACAAAGAAGGAGAAGCTTAGGAATGGGTTAAAAGGAGGAGAAGGAGAAAGAGTGAAGGAGTGTGGAAAGAGATAAGCATTGCTAAAGCGTTGCCAGGACAAGAAGTATGTGACAGATCTGAAGGAAATTGGCTTGACCCGACAGTTTCTTTATTTCATGTCAAAAGCACTGCATAATAAAGAAGTCTAAAAGTGATAAAATAAAGGAATCACAAGCAGCTAAATAGTTTTAGACCAAAACCGGGCAATGGCAAGCACATTGTCCGTAGCTCCCGCTGTTAGCCCCAGGTTCTGCCAACCTAGCAGTTCGAAAACATGCAAATGTGAGTAGATCAACAGGTACTGCTCCGGCAGGAAGTTAACAGTGCTCCATGCAATCATGCCCATGGCCACATGACTTTGGAGGTGTCTACGGACAACGCTGGCTCTTTGGCTTAGAAATGGAGATGAGCACCAACCCTCAGATTCGGACACAACTGGACTTAATGTCAGGAGAAAACATTTACCTTTTACCTTATTCTTCTCATTAGTGAGATTTAGATATTTCCAATTTTCTAGATCTCGTTTCCACTTTATATTCTTCAAAAGTTGTGAATGTTTTGCTGTTATATACATTCCCAAGTATTTTATGTATTTGAAATTTGAATTCCAATTTTTTTGTCTTTTTTTTTACATGTTTTTGTCAAAATTTAAGTTTCTGTTTTATTTATTTTGAATCCCAATAGTCTTCCAAACTCTTCTATTTTATTTATCAATTTCTGTATATTCTTCGTGGGATTTTCTATTATACAAACTAAGTCATCAGCGAATGCTCTCACTTTAAGATTCTCTTCTTATTTAACTATGGAGGGTTTCCACTTATTTTCAAGAGCTGAGAGAGCTGATACTTTGGAATTATTTTTCAAGTCAAGCAATCAGGGCCCCTTTGCTTTGCCTCAACCACTTGCCATTGCTCTGGATGAAGGAGACCGAGAGTGCGGCACATTCAGACCCTGTCTTTCTTGCATTCTGGGGATGCAAAGGGAATGTCCCAGCTTCTTACCTCGTCCGGCCATGGCTTTCTTGAGCAGCCCCTCCATGGCTTTGCATCGCTCCCGGGTCTCTTGGTCAAGGTCCCGGCCGTAGAGATGCATCCACTGGTGCAGAGTGTCCAGCGGGGTCTGGCCCTAATGCCAGGAGAACGCAAAGGGTATGTGTCACAAGGTGCAGATTGAACATGACTCTGAGCACAGACCTACTGAATACCGTGTTTCCCCGAAAATAAGACAGTGTCTTATATTATTTTTTACTCCCAAAGATGCGCTAGGTCTTATTTTCAGGGGATGTCTTATTTTTCCATGAAGAAGAATTCACATTTATTGTTGAACAAAAAAATGAACATTTATTCAGTAGCAGTCATCACAAACCAACATAACCAAACCAGACAAAGTGTGACTTCTGACAAGAATTTCTTGTTACTACCATTATTTCCATATACAACTGGTATGTACATTTACCAATCCTGCATGCTATGGTGTTTTGTTTGGTGGGCACTGGGCATGCTTCCAAACAAAAACTTTGCTAGGTCTTACTTTCGGGGGAGGCCTTATATTTAGCAATTCAGCAAAACCTCTACTAGGTCTTATTTTTCAGGGATGTCATATTTTCGGGGAAACAGGGTAGCATTTACCCTTTTAAAAGGCCCCAAAAGGCCAGGGAGGCCAAGACGCAAGTTAGAGGTAACTTCCTATATAAAGAACAATTAGAGATAGAGGGAAAGCTATGGTGTATGTCTGCTCTCTTGTTTTTCACTTCTTGTTCCCTAGATCTGTTATGGTTGAGCCTCATGGCTCTACTACTGGGAGACGTGGGCGTAAGACTCCTCGAGAGTCAGATACTCTCGAGGAGCGAGAAAGAAAGCGGCTGCGAGATATCTTTGCAGAACCATCTGACGAGGATTCTTTTGAGGGGTTTACTGAGAGAATGGAGGAAGAGATGGTTAGCTCGGAAGAGGATGACATGGAATGGACTCATGTAAGGGAGGATTTGGGTGCCACTGGCAATGATAGTATGGAAGGCGATTGGGGACCTTCAGGATTAGACCCGTGGACAAGCTGGAGGGATGGGACGGGATCCACAGCTGGGGATGCTGTGGGGCGTAGTCAAAGGTGTTCCAGTTCTGATGAGGAAAGTGATGAGGAAACGCCCGGGCTAAGGAGAACAGCTGATAGCGATGAGGACTTGTAACTGGCATAAAATGGGGTTTGGGAGCAATAGCAAATTGCGTTGGGCAAGGTAATCTGGACGAACGCTTGGGATCTGTGTGGGAAGTTTTCCTGAAGACGGGTGTGATTCGTTTGCTGACTACGTAAGTTATCCTGGACATTGGGCTCAGACGGCGGGAGGAATTATGTGGGGTTTTGTTGTGCAACCTCTGCTTAATCTTAATAGCTTTGACCTTCCGTCGTCTTCTTGACGGACGCCATCTGCTTACTCTGGACTTACGGACTGACTGACTACGGCCTCGGATTCTCCTACCTGTGTCTATCGTTGGAACTGGTGAACTACAAACGTCTGCATCTGCCTTACGACCTTCGGAACGGATTGGGACTTCGCTGACTGCTTCTGCCCTCGTCTGCTGTGTTTGTATCGGGAAATTGCCTGCTGTGTGGAGGAGTAACCTCTAAGTTACTCAAACATAGCTCTTGGCAGCAGAGAAGCATCTGCTGCCAATTAGTTGCATTCCTTTGAACTTTTTGTTCACCAGCTTCTGTTTGTTTATTCCCAGGCTGAAGCAAGCTGTTTTGATTTAACCCGGATTAAACTCCGGTTTATCTTTTGAACGTTTTTCTTGTCTCTTTTTACTTTTAAGGCCAGTGTTTGCCTAGCCCTTGTCTTTTACGGGCATTTTTGGTTCTGTAACTCCAATAAACTTTGTTATCTTTTATCTTGTGGCGTTCTGTCTTTGACAAGATCTGTGTAACTCAAGGTGTTTGGCTTCCTGCTTGCATGTATGTTGTAACCATTTAATAATAATAATAATAATAATAATAATAATAATAATACTTCCCCAAAGAAGTCTTAACAGAATGCTTTATGACCCCTTTTGCACATGTCTCTGTACATTTGAAGTGTTTTATATTGTTACTGTTTTTATCTAGGTTTGACCCTTGTAAGACGCCCCGAGTCTCTCTGGGGAGATGGAGACGAAGTATAAATAAATAAATTATTATTATTATTATTATTATTGTTGTTGTTGTTGTTGTGAGAAGGGAGCATCATGAGGCTCCTCTCTGCTTCAAGAGGCTTGGTATACAGACGTGAGACACAGCGTTAGGGGCTCTTCTAGAAAAATTAATAATAATAATAATAATAATAATAATAATACATTATTTATACCCCGCCACCATCTCCCCGTGGAGACTTGGGGCGGCTCACATTAAGTAACTTTTTGTTTTGTCTATCTACTCTTTTACCCAAGATACAACAACAAAAGTCTTTAGTGAGGGCTGGGCTGTGGCACAGCAGGTTAAACCACCAGCTGCAGTAAATCTTGTCAATCCAAGGCTGACAGTTTGAAGCCCTGGTCAGGGTGAGCTCCAGTCCTTCAGCCCAGCTTCCGCCAACCTAGCGGTTCGAAAGCAAAAAATGTGAATAGATAAATAGGTACCACTTAAAAGTGGTATTTATATTTATACCTCCCTCCCTTTGTTTACACTCCTCACTGTACGCACTTTACAGCCAGTCCTTTGTATGCATTTTTCATGTTTTATTTAAGCCATGTTTTATTGCTCTGTTTTATTGATATGCTTTATTGATTTGTTTTACTTGGATGTGTTTTTATAATGTCTGTTATGATTTGGGCCTGGCCCCATGTAAGCCGCCACAGGTCCCTTTGGGGAGATGGAGGTGGGTTATAAAAATAAAGTTATTATTTATTATTATTTATAAGGCACCCATGAAAAGGAAATGCCAGGAAATGCCAGCGATTCGGCCAAAAAAGGAGGAAATTACGAACAAAGCTCTTTGGAAGGGAGATGGAGCAACAGCCTCTGCTTTGCTGTTTACTAATCTGGAACTTTAGTTATTAGTTATAGTTGGCATAAATGCTCACCAGGCTGAACTCTCTCATTGAATTGAGGTCTGAATTCCGTATCGGCCTCCCCCCTGCCCTCATGCCTTGCCAACCAGAGCCCCACCTTGCCATCACGCAACAGTGTGGACGCTCCCCTTTGGACCAGCATCTCGGCCACGTCAAAATGTCCACAGTTGAGGGCGTCGTGGAGGGGCGTGATGCCCTCGCAGCCAGGGCCACCAGCATCGTCGACGGCTGCTCCGTGGTCCAGAAGCAGGCGCACAACCTCTGGAGGAAAGGCAACAACAGGGTCACACCTCAGGCCACCTGAGGAAAGCAACCTCCTGAACACACTTAAAAGAGCTGTTGCACCTCAGCGCTGTTTCACCTTGTTCTTAACACACACTCCACCAAAGCAGACTTGGTTTTTACAGCTTGTTGATAAAAGATAGCAAAGTCTTAATAAAAAGCAGTAAAGAAAGCAATAATCCAATTGCAAAGGCAATCTGCAGAATATAGTTCAAAGTCTCTGTAAAATATAGTTCAAAGTCTCTAATATAGCAAATCAGTCCTGAAAAACAAGGCAGCATGAACTCCAAAATACAATCCAAAACTCAGGATCTAGGCATGAACAAAACAGGAATCCTTTTCCATGAGCAGAGACAAGGCAGGACTTAAGCTTCCAAAATCATCGTTGCTTCGTCTGAAATCTTTCCCTGTTTCTCCCTATTTAACCATGTTTACAGGCTAAGAAAGCATTCCTCTGACCTTGCATTCCCACACATTTTCCAGCTATTCTCAGAGAACGCCTGGGATGATGAACTCTTAACCTTAACCTAGTATCTCTATCTAAGGAAGACTCCTCTGACTCGCTGCCAGAGACACCTGGGATTTGTTGATGTTCTAAATTTTGCAAAAGGTCACCCTTATCACTGGCTTCAGCTTCCCTGCTAGCCTGCAGCCTTTCTGACAATTCAGAGCCTTCAACATTTCCTTGGTCAACCTGCATAAACACAAATCCCCCTTCATCATCAGACTGAACCACAACAATACTGCAGATATATAACTCCATTAAGACCCCCTAAGATAAAAGCATTTTGAGCAAGGTACACCTGCATGGCCTTCCTGGCTCAGAAGCCAATGAGGCCGTGTGTGTGTGTGTGTGTGTGTGTGTGTGTGTGTATGTGTGTGTGTGTGTATGTGTGTGTGTGTATGTATGTATGTATGTGTGTGTGTGTGTGTGTGTGTGTGTGTGTGTATATATATATATATATATATATATATATATATATATATGTTGGCAACTACTGAATTATAGAGGGACAGGTTTTCTTGGTTGGAAATTCTATACTGAAGTTGAGATTCGGAACTGGTTGGTGTATTGTATTATATAACACATCTTTTGTTCCTGGGTTATAATTGGTTCTGTCATAAAAACATGGGAAAAGTTTATTGAACTGCAAAAACTTTGTTTCTGTGGGAGGGACATCCTGCTTTAGCACATTTTGAGATAGTTTTGCAATGAATATCTCATTGAGTCTCAGCCAATTCAACCCAGTTTGTGGAAGCCACAAAAACAAAGTTTCTGGAGTAGAACAACTCCTTTCAAAGGACCGCACAATGAAACAGGAAATAACACTTTCAAACCAGAAACAATTTTTTTTCAAATTTTGTTACATAGTGTTGTCTTCAAAATCTAATTTTGCTCCACTTATATTCTTGGGGTATAAATATAATTTTATCCTCATATTTCATTATATCGGGATAAGAAATTTTAATATTTACTTCTTGCATGTTTTTAATTGTTTTGCTTTTAAATTGTGAGTCTTTGGGTCTCAATACTCATCAAAAGTGGGAATAATAATAATAATTGTAATAATAATTGTAATAACATATGTATTTGCACAGTGCCTATGTCTCTGGCCTGAACATCTATCTTTACTGGTGCTATTTATACAGGCAGTCTCCAAGTTGTTGGAAGATGTGGCTTACTGTGGAAACAAGGATTGGGGATAAAGCTTCGGTGGAAACCTCTTTTCCCAATGATAATATTTCTTCCAGAAGTTGATTTCCCTTCTGAGGGGCAGATTATTCTCACTTCCTATTGTCTCTCCCCCATTCTTAATTGTGAGTTGTTTGTAAGTTAGATTTTTGTAACTTGGAGACAACCTGTAATTCTTTCCAGTTGATTTTATATATCAATGCTTTTAACAGTCAAGGAACTATATACAGTAGAGTCTCACTTATCCAACATAAACAGGCCAGCAGAACATTGGATAAGTGACTATGTTGGATATTAAGGAGAGATTAAGGAAAAGCCTATTAAACATCAAATTAGGTTATGATTTTACAAATTAAGCACCAAAACATCATGTTATACAACAAATTTGACAGAAAAAGTAGTTCAATACGCAGTAATGCTATGTAGTAATTACTGTATTTACGAATTTAGCACCAAAATATCACGAATCTGCCCCTCAGAAGGGAAATCCACTCCTGGAAGAATTATTATCGTTGGCAAAAGAAGTTTCCACCGAAGCTTTATCCCCAATCCTTGTTTCCACAGTAAGCCACATCTTCCAACAACTTGGAGACTGCCTGTATGTATTGAAAAATTGACTACAAAAATGACTTGGATAATCCAAAACATTGGATAAGCGAGTGTTGGATAAGTGAGACTCGACTGTACATGGTTGAGAGATGCTTCTGTTTCTATACTTTCTGTGCTTCCAACCTTGTCCATAAGTGGCACTTGGATCTAAGCAGAAATGGGCCTGACTTGGCCCATCAATCAGTGAATAAGAAACATGATGTGCTTTGTGCATATAGTTTGGCCAATAAAAAGCATTGCTCTTTGGTGGGATTTGGATTTCGTTTTACATCTTGACAGTGAGCTTTCAGCGAAACCAGTCCCAAGGTGATGGGAGCTGAGATTTTGGGGTGAACTAAGTGGTTTAGTGATGAAACCAATCCCAAGGTGATAAAACCAGTCCCAAGGTGATGGGAGCTGAGATTTTGGGGTGAACTAAGTGGTTTAGTGATGAAACCAGTCCCAAGGTGATAAAACCAGTCCCAAGGTGATGGGAGCTAGTGATTTGTAAACAAAGAGCAATGCCTTGAATTGTGTTGAGAGGCCAAATTAGGATCCAGTGCAATTGTGAGCCTGACCATGTTCCCAGCAATGCACAGCCAACAGCAGGAGAAAACCCCACATTCCCATGTCTCCCCATCACTCACCCAGGTGCCCATGGTTGCAGGCCTCGTGCAGTGGGGTCCAGCCACAATAATCCCGGGGGTTCAGAGGGTGGCCCTGGGACAGAGGAGAAAGAGCATCATGCGTCACGAATCCAAGAATACAATAGAATAACTTTATTTCAGGCCCATTGTTTGTTGGTTCAAGATAGTTTTTATTTTGTCACAACTGCTATGCTGTTAGACAAGGGTTATCCAGAAAGTACATTACGTTTTGGAATTAAAAATGAACAAAGTATAGGAGAAAATATTTACCATATGCAGTTGAAAGCCAGACCCAAATACCACATCTCACTTAGTCGCCATTCAAATCTAGGCACTTATTTATTTATTTATGTACATCACTTTTACCCCGCCTTTCTCTCCGAGGAGACTCAAAGCGGCTTACAGTAAATAGGCAAACATTCAATGCCTAAAAACAATGTAAAAACAACAATTTATATAAAACAATCTACAAAACAACAATTCATATAAAACAGATACCATTACAAAATAAAATCACATTATATAAAATATAATGAATATATAAGAAATATAAGAATGTCCAAGATTAAAATCCATTCATCCAGAATCCTCAAGTCTTCGTACAGGTCAGGTAAAGTCCATGTTCTCATTCATTAAAAGTTTGCGTGCACAACCATGTCTTTAAGGCTTTCCTGAAGCCTAGGAGAGTTGGTATCTGCCGTATGTTGCTGGGGAGGATGTTCCACAGGCGAGGAGCCACCACCGAGAAGGCCCTGTCCCTCGTAGCGATGAATGAACTTACCATAGCGATGAATGAGATTTGCAACTCCTTCCCCACTAAATTCTGCCGCTTGCTTCCTCAACGTTTTGGCGACGCTGTGCAGATGCGGGAAGGGCTGACTGGCTGGTTGAGGACAAGCGGCAGAATTTAGTGGGGAAGGAGTTGCAAAGCTGGGAGAGTGGCTTTAAGTGGCTGAGGGGGGAAAGGAAGGGGCCTGAGGCTGTTAGGAATTGTGGGAGCTGAAGTCCAAAACACCTGGAGGGCCAAGGCTTCCCCATGCCTGCCTTAGAAGAACCACTCCCAGGATAGCATCTTGAGGAAGGAACCAGCTTGTTTTCTGCTGCTCCAGAGACCAAGATACGAAACAACAGGTTCGAACTGCAGGAATCATGAAATACCACCAAACAACAGGAAGAACTTCCTGATGGCAAGACTCATTCAGCAGTGGAATGTGCTCCCTTTGTGTCAATATGGTCCCACTTTCTCTGTGAAGGTTTTTATTTTATTTATTTATTATTTATTACAATATTTATATCCCGCCCTTCTCACCCAACAGGGGACTCAGGGCGGCTTACAATAAAACGCATATATAAAAATTATACAGTACAATATAAAACAGGTAAAAATTATAACTGATAAAAACACATTATACAATGTACAGTGTAGATATGTGAGATTAGATTACACATTATAAAATAAAAAACATTATAAAATATAGGTAGGCGTGTTCAGTTCAAAAAAAAAACTGGGTCTGTCGACTGAGTTCAGCGTACATGATAATAATTAACGCTACCAATTATTATTCAAAAGCCTGGCCCCATAACCAAGTTTTTAAGTAGAGACTGGCTGGCCATCTGTCTAGGAGGGCTTTCATTGTGGCAAAATGGTGTTGGACTGGATTTGGCCCTTCCAGCTCTAGAATTCTATCACTGGATGAAAGGCAAGGCAGAGACTTACCTTCTCCACAAAGAACTGCACACGGCGCAGGTTCCCATCAATGCAGGCGCGGTGGAGCAAGGTCTCGCCTTTGTCGTTGCGCTGGTTCCACTGGGAGAGAGAAGACATGGGACAGGTAAAGCCCACCTTCCCAAGAGGAGCCTCCCTTCGCTATGAAAGTCTAAAGGCTTGGAGACCCGAGTCCTGCCGAGTGTCGGGATCCTGCCTGAAATCAAGCCATGCTCTCTATCGTCTTGCCATGTACCTTTGTTATGTACAACCTCAGAAGCTACAGTGTCCATTTCAAACATGCTTTCTGCATTTTACCACACTACCACATTTATATGTGTATGTGTGCGTGCGTGTATGTATGTATGTCTGTGTGTATGTGTATATGTATATATATATATATATATATATATATATACACACACACATACATACAGTAGAGTCTCACTTATCCAACATAAAAGGGCCGGCAGAACATTGGATAAGCGAATATGTTAGATAATAAGGAGAGATTAAGGAGAAGACTATTAAACATCAAATTAGGTTATGATTTTACAAATTAAGCACCAAAACATCAGGTTATACAACAAATTTGACAGAAAAATACGCAGTATCAATACGCAGTAATGCTACATAGTAATTACTGTATTTACGAATTTAACACTAAAATATCACGATATATTGAAAACATTGACTACAAAAATGCGTTGGATAATTCAGAATGTTGGATAAGCAAATGTTTGATAAGTGAGACTCTACTGTATTTGTATTCCGCCCTTCTCACTCCGAAGGGGACTCAGGGCGGATCACAATACACATATTCATAGCAAACATTCAATGCCATGAGACATACGAAATACAGACACAGAGCCAGAGGCAATTTAACATTTTCCAGCTTTCAGCTTCATGAGGGTATGCTCGATTCCGGCCACAAGGGGGAGCTTCATCATCCACTGTGACACCGAATCCTTGATAGAGTACTTCCTCATTCTTCCACAAATCCTATTTGGAATGCCTCTGGAACATGGCCATACAGCATGTAAAACCCATAGCAACCCAGTGTTTCAGGCCATGAAAGCCTTCGACGAAACAAAATCTCATTTGTGAGGAATCTGGTTTAGGATTAGGAATCTTCCTATCACCAGCTTCCTTCAACTGGAAATGTCAAAGGGTGCATCTACAGTGCAGAATTAACACAGATCAGAGACTGACGTGGCTCAATGCTATGGAATCCTGGGAGTTGTAGTTTCACAAAACCGTCACCCTTCTCAACCAAAGAGCATGAAGCCATGGCAGGGAAAGTGGTCTCAAACTGCATTAATTCTACAGCACACACGCACCTGAAGACTGAACCCCAGTCCTTGAACTTCAGGCATTGCACTTTTTTCCCATTCAGTTACTGTATATATTCGAGTATGAGCCTAGTTTTTCAGCCCTTTTTTAGGACTGAAAAAAACCTCCTCGGCTTATACTCGGGTGAGGGTCCTGGTGGGCTTATATTCATGTCAGCTTATGCTCAAGTATATATGGTACATTTATTATTTTTCTCTATTATTATTGGTATTGTTACATTTATTATTTTATTCTATTATTGTTACTTTTACATTTATTTTACTATATTTTATTATTATTAATACATTTATTATTTTATTCTGTTTATTATTACATTTATTATTTTACTCTATTATTGTTGTTACTTTTACATTTATTTTACTATATTTTTATTATTATTAATACATTTATTATTTTACTATATTTATTATTACATTTATTATTTTACTCCATTTATTATCATTATTACATTTATTATTTCACTCTATGATTATTAAAAGGATACATAAGCACATCTACATTGAAGAAGATGAAAATAATGATTGAATCAGAGTTGAACAGTCATATCTTAAATTACAGTTTGATGTAAAGATTCAAAAACATTTAAACTACTACTACTACTACTACTACTACTACTACTAATAATAATAATAATAATTTTATTTTATACCCCACCCCATCTCCCCGGAGGGACTCGGAGTGGCTTACCGACATAAAAATACAATAACAGCAATAAAACAATAAAACAATTTCACATCAATAAGACATTAACATCAGTAAGACAGTCATAAAAGTCAGCATACTGCATAAAATATTAAAAACAGGAGGCTAAAACAGGTCTGGGCCAAAGTGCAGAAAACTTCACATGGGAGAGGTAGTTTCATAGCTAAAATAATCAATAAAGTGCAAAGTGATAATGGCCAGGCATCCTATTGTTGAGTGGGCAGATAAAACAACCTACAACGATTAATCCTACTAATTCCTCAATTAATGTAATTTTATTGGTATCTCGGCTTATACTGGAGTCAATGTTTTCCCAGTTTTTTTGTGGTAAAATTAGGTGCTTCGGCTTATATTCGGGTCAATTTATACTCGAGTATATACAGTACTTCCAGTGATGATAGTGGGTGCTAAGTGTTCCAAACTCATGGTCCTTTCAGCTCTCCATTAAAATATGGACCCGTTTTGCAGGGCTGCTGGTGCCTTTCTTTGGTCTGGTTGCAGAACAAAGAGACATCTAAGCACCAGAGCTTCAACTCAAGCCTTATGAGATTTCCGGTTTCGTTGGCAGCAGCTGCTGCTCCATCACTAACTTGCCAATCCCTGGATATAGGAGCCCAGAGTGGCTTCATGAGCAGGAGGCCGAGCTTACCTTTTTGGTCCTGCGCTGACCGGAGACCGTTTTGTTGTAGCCTTCCAGGTCCTCCTCCTCCTCTCCATCTGGAAGAACAGCCATGTTCACTCAGAACCACAATTTAGGCAGCAAGGCATTCACAAAGTGGAGGAGAAATGATGTGCTTGTGTTGGCAGAAGGGAACGTGGGAATTAAAGGAGTGGCAAACTTCGGCCCTCCAGGTGTTAGGAATTGTGGAAGTCCAAAGTTGTGTTGGATTATGATTGTATGTATATGAAATGTAAATCAAGTGTTTCTACTGCTTTGCAAGAGTGTGTGTTTCAGCAATGAAACAGTTAACAGCAGGCTAGTTAGATTGAGAGCCTGCTGTGACCTATCCGGCATGATTTCCGGCCTTGGAGGCCGGGAACTTCCTTCGGACTGAGGAATGTGCTTCTTATCTGTGTGTTGAGCTGTGCTTGCTGAGCGAAGAGGCTATAGACCAGCCTCACTATCATTCTATTCTGAATGCTATTAGGTTCCTCTCATTGGGATATTTTAATCTAATGATTTTATCTTATATTACTGCTATAGTCCCCCCACCACCACCTTTTAAGTTGACTGAATGGCATTGGTGGTTGTTTGATATTATTACTGCTGTATAAACCTTTGTTTTAACTTCTGTTTTATTATCTTCTTGTGTTTTAAACTGTGTATATTGCTGGTGTATTTGTGCTGTTACTTTTGTAACATTGTGAGCCGCCCCGAGTCCCCACGGGGAGATGGTGGCGGGGTATAAATAAAGTTTTTATTATTATTATTATTATTATTATTATTATTATTATTATTATTATTAGAAGAAGAAGAATGCCAGCTCAGAGCGATGGCTTTTGCTGTGCTTTGTAATAGATATTGAATAAATGTTTGGACTTTAGACCACAGATGTCTTTAGAGTCTGACATTGAACAGGAATTGGTGAGACAGCCGATTCACCAATTCATCAGGGTGCTGATCTGCAGAAGATGATTGATGGTGTTTTGAAGAAACCCACCCAGCACACGCACCCTGACCCCTGGTGCTGCTGCATCATCATCCCACCTGACAAGTTGTACTATCTACAAAGGTTTATTAGGAAAACATGTACAATGTGATAAAAGGGCATTTCCCAAAAGGACAGAAGAGGAGAAAATACAAAATAGCAATAATCCAGAAATATCCAAGTACATAAAGTCAAGAGAGCCAAAATCCACAAGTCATTCAAACATGAATCCATAAGCATGAAAACAGCAACTTTTTCCAAAGCAATCCCTTCAAAGAACAAAGGCAAAAATAGGAAACTTGACTCATAAACATGAGAGCCAAGACAGGAAAGCCATCCTTATGGCAACATTGTCTCCTCTGAGAGGCGTAAAGCCAACACCACTTAATTTAAGCCCGACCAAATAGCCATGAGATCATGCCGAACGCATCTGGGCTTCAAGGTCTTCTCACTGATTCTCTCAGAATGTCTAATTAGTCTATTCTTCACTTCCTCCGTTCTCAAACCTAATCTGGCTTCTTGGGAAAACTCCCCATCAGCCAAAGGCCATTTCCCAAGAGAACTGGTTTCATTTTCCCTGGTTGCCTGGGAACGATCACAAGAATGCAAAACATGCTTCTCAACTGTCTGCAGTTCTCTCCTAGCATTGACATACCCATCACTTTGAAACCCATCAAACTCCTCGTCCTCCAACATGTCAGGAAAATCCTGCCGCTTGCTTAGCTACAACAGTTGGCCCATGCCTGATGCAGAATAAGCCTACTAAGCCATCCTTATGGCAACGTTTTCTCCTCTGAGTGGCGTAAAGCCAACACCACTAAATTTAAGCCCGACCAAATAGCCATGAGATCATGCCGAACGCACCTGGGCATCAAGGTCTTCTCACCAATTCTCTCAGAATGTCTAATTAGTCTATTTTTCACTCCCCCCGTTCTCAAACCTAATCTGGCTTCATGGGGAAAAATCCCCATCTGCCAAAGGCCGTTTCCCAAGAGAACTGGTTTCACCTTCCCTGGTTACCTGGGAACGATCACAAGAATGCAAAACATCATTCTCAACTGTCTGCAGTTCTCTCCTAGCATTGACACACCCATCACTTTGAAACCCATCAAACCCCTCGTCCTCCGACATGTCAGGAAAATCCTGCCGCTTGCTTAGCTACAACAGTTGGCCCATGCTTGATGAAGATAAGCTAGTTCGGTTCTCTTTACTACACCATGGGTAACCCTTTGGTAGTACCAATACTACCCGAGACGGCACCTATCACCATCCCGCCACACTTACCGCTATCTGAAAGCTCCAGGTCGCTTTCTACGAGGGGCTCGCTGCTTTCCTCCTCCTCTTCCTCCTCCTCACTGATCTCCCCATCGGAATGCCAGCCCTCCATGCGCCGAAGGTCCTGCAGCCTCCCCATTGTCTCTGCCGCTTCGGGGCGCCCCGCTCTCTGCTGGCAGGCGTGCAAGTGCTGCAGGATCTGATGCTGGGAAATGAGGAACCAGAAAGTTAAGCACATTTGGATCTCCATTCCTGCGCACACCTGATTGTCAAGGAAAGCATACATTGTGTTGTCAAAGGCTTTCATGGCCAGCATCACAGGATTGTTGTGTGTTTTCCGGGCTGTATGGCCATGTTCCAGAAGTATTCTCTCCTGACGTTTCGCCCACATCTATGGCAGGCAGCCTCAGAGCTTGTGACCTCACAACCACTGAGGATGCCTGATATAGATGTGGGCAAAACGTCAGGAGAAAATACTTCTCGAACATGGCCATACAGCCTGGAAAACACAGAACAACACTGCATCCATCGTCTTATAGGAGGAATACAATCAGCTCTCTATATTTGCAGGTTTGGTTATTGCGATTCGATTTTTTTGGTCTTTCACAATATTTTTTCTTGTTTCAACATTACAACAACTTGCTTACACTTAGTTTCCATTGGTGCTCATACTTATACACACTTCTTTTGCGTCCTCAACACAGCGTTTTGGCGACAATGCGCAGCTGCGGAAAGGGGTGACTGGCTGGTTGAGGACACAAGCGGCAGAGTTTTGTAGGGAAGGAGTTGCCAAGCTCATTCATCACTATGATAAGTGCCTAGATTTCAATGGGGACTATGTTGAGAAGTGGTATTTGGGGGTGGCTTTCAACTACATATGGTAAATGTTTTCTCCTATACTTTGTTCATTTTTAATTCCAAAACGTAATGTACTTTCCGGATAACCCTCGTATATACCGTGTTTCCCCGAAAATAAGACAGTGTCTTATATTAATTTTTGCTCCCAAAGATGCTCTAGGTCTTATTTTCAGGGGATGTCTTATTTTTCCATGAAGAAGAATTCACATTAATTGTTGAACAAAAAAATGAACATTTCTTATATACTGTACAGTAGTTGTCATCACAAACCAGCATAACCAGGCAAACTGTGAATCCTATCAAGAATTTATTGTTACTACCATTAATTCCATGTCCAACACTCTACGTTACGTATATTTACCAATTCTGCATGCTCTGGTGTTCTGTTCAGTGAGCATGATTCCAAACAAAAATTTTGCTAGGTCTTACTTTCAGGGGAGGCCTTATATTTAGCAATTCAGCAAAACCTGTACTAGGTCTTATTTTCTGGGGATGCCTTATTTTAGGGGAAACAGGGTAGATGAGAGCTGAATAAGCATTAAAACACACATCTAATAAGGAGAAGAAGGAGCCTCGGTGGCGAAGTGTGTTAAAGCACTGAGCTGCTGAACTTGTAGACCGAAAGGTCCCAGGTTCAAACCCCGGGAGCGGCGTGAGCACCCGCTGTAAGCTCCAGCTTCTGCCAACCTAGCATTTCGAAAACATGCCAATGTGAGTAGATCAATAGGTACCACTCCGGTGGGAAGGTAACGGCGCTCCATGCAGTCATGCCAGTGGCCACATGACCTTGGAGGTGTCTATGGACAATGCCGGCTCTTCGGCTTAGAAATGGAGATGAGCATGACTGGCCTTAACGTCAGGGGAAAACCTTTACCTTAATAAGGAGAAATCTACACAGTGGGTGCTCAGTATTTGTGGAGGTTTCGTTCCAGTCAATCCCTTTTCTATCATCTTTCATCATCACCCCCTGAAGGAAGAAGCCCCTCAATTTCACACCCCAAACTCACCTGCAGCCTGGGGTCAAAGGCCTTCTCAGCGTATTGCAGGGCCTTTCGGAAGCAGGGCTCCAGCTCCTCGTAGCTTTCCTTGGCCTCCTCCTTGGCCAGAGCAATGCTCAGCCACGTCTTCCCTTCCTGAACATGGAACACATAGCAAACATCAATGCATTAGGGTGGGATTTCTTGTTGTTGTTTAATTACAGGTTAAGCATCCCTTGATCCAAACTTCTGAACTCTGAAAGGATCCAAAATCACTTTCTGATGATTCAATTTGTGATAAATACAATGTGCGGTTTGAATAGAATATTGAAGCCTGGGGAAAGGAGGTGAAGAATTTATGAACTACTGAACCGATGACATGAACAAGCACAATGATCAACTCTAGGTTGAAAACAACATGTTTATATAGTCAAAGACAATTATTCTTTGAAGTTCAATGCAATGATTCCTTACATTAAGAAGGAAAATCAAAAGTATGGGGCCGAGGTATCGCAATGGGTTAAGGTTGGCAGTTCGAATCCACAGGATGGGGTGAGCTCCTGCTGTTAGCCCTAGCTCCTGCCAACCTAGCACAGAATCATAGAATCATAGAGTTGGAAAAGGCCTCATGGGCCATCCAGTCCAAACTCCCTGCCAAGAAGCAGGAAAATCAAGTTCAAAGCACCCCGACAGATGGCCATCCAGCCTCTGCTTAAAAGCCTCCAAAGAAGGAGCCTCCACCACACTCCCTCCGGGGCAGAGAGTTCCACTGCTGAACAGCTCTCACAGTCAGGAAGTTCTTCCTAATGTTCAGGTGGAATCTCCCAGCAATTTGAAAACACGCAAAGTGAGTAGATCAATAGGTACCGCTTTGGTGGGAAAGGTAAAAAAAAGGCTCCATCCAGTCATGCCGGCCACATGACCAGGAGGTGTCTAAGGATAACGCAGGCTCCTCGGCTTGGAAATGGAGAAGAGCACCTCCCCCAGAGCCAGAGATGAGTACTGCCTTCAGAGCCGGAAATGAAAGGAGAAGCTTTTGTCTTTGTCTGTGCGTTTGTGTCTCACTGTAACAAGGCATTGAATGTTTGCCTGTGTCTGTTTAAACGCTGTAATCTGCTCTGAGTCCCCTTGGGGAGAAGGGCAGAATATAAATAGTGTTGTTGTTATTATTATTATTATTATTATTATTATTATTATTATTATTATTATTATTCTCACTTAAGGAAGAAAAGCCAACATCTGTCTAGAACTGATGGGAGTACAGCAAGAAATACGCTATATTTGACCTTTTTATAATCCAAAAGTGTGGCAGACAGCGGAGTCTGGTTACTGTTGTGGTTCAGTCTGATGATGAAGGGGGATTTGGGTTTATGCAGGTTGACCAAGGAAATGTTGAAGGCTCTGAATTGTCAGAAAGGCCACAGGCTAGCAGGGAAGCTGAAGTCAGTGATAAGGGTGACCTTTCACAAGATTTTGAACATCAACAAAGTCCAGGTGGCTCTGGCAGCAAGTCAGAAGAGTCTTCCTTAGATAGAGACACAAGGTTAAGTGTTCATCCCAGGTGTTCTGTGAGAATCGCTAGTAAACGGGTGGGAACTCAAGGTCAGAGGGATGCTTTCTTAGCTTGTAAGCATGGTTAAATAGGGTCAAACAGGGAAAGATTTCTGACGAAGCAACGTTAGTTTTGGAAAGCTTAACTCCTGCCTTGTCTCTGCTCATGGAAAAAGATTATTGCTTTTGTTCCTGCCTAGATTCTGTGTTTGGATTGTATTTTAAAGTTCATGCTGCCTTGTTTTTCAGGACTGATTTGCTATATTAGAGACTTTGAACTATTTTCTACAGAGACTTTGAACTATATTCTGCAGGTTGCCTTTGTAATTGGATTACTGCTTTCTTTACTGCTTTTTATTAAGATTTTGCTATCCTTTATCAATAAACTGAAAAAACCAAGTCTGCTGTGGTGGAGTGTGTGTTAAGAGCAAGGTGAACCAGCGCTGAGGTGCAAGTTACCCGCCTCTTTCTCCAAGGGACGGAGAAGATGGTGTATTTCCAGAATGGCAAATTTGCGCGGAATGCAATTTGGCCTATGTTTGGGCCTCTTCTCCAGGAGAAGAAGGGATGGTAATGTATGCGTCATGATGAGTGAATGCGTATATGTGTGTGATTGCTGAGTAAATTGTCATTATTACCCTTTGTTTGTGTAACCAATGTAGCATTATTTAATCTGTGTGTCTACTTTCTTTCTCTGTAAAGTACCTGATAAAATAACCTTTTTAATGTTTAAGAAGTAGTCATGAGAAATGGGAGGGAGTGCGGTGGAGGCTCCTTCTTTGGAGGCTTTGAAGCAGAGGCTGGATGGTCATCTGTCAGGAGTGCTTTGAATGTGATTTCCTGCTTCTTGGAAGAATGGGGTTGGACTGGATGGCCCGTGAGGTCTCTATGATTCTATGGGAGAAAGAATACTCAATGACACCCCTAGACGAGGCTTGTTAGGAATTGTGGGAGTTGAAGTCCAAAACACCTGGAGGGCCCAAACTGGCCCATGCCTTGTCTAAACTCCTACTGATGCAGCCTGCAACACATAGACGTGGTGGACACACAAGTGGAGAGGCTGCACAGCACACTTCAGATATGGTAATAATAATAATAATAATAATAATAATAACAACAACAACAACAACAAGAACCCGCCTCTCTCTGGTTGTGAACCCCTCACCTGAATCAGAGGCCCGTCTTACCTCCAAGAGGTTTCCCTTCCGCAGGGCCAGTTCCTCCTGATAGTGGTGCAAAGCCTGGGCGTGGTCCTTCAGGTCCCCAAACGTGGCTGCCAAGGAAACGTGGATCACAGCCAGTTCGTGGGGCGGCCGCTTCAGGGCCTGAGCATAGCCCAGCTGAAACGAGACCATTCCACAAGGACATTGAGTTGGATTTCCACGTGCCTTGGCTTATGTTAGGGATTCTTCTTCTTCAGAAGAGGAAGGGGAGCAGGAAAGTGTTCATGAATCTGAGGTGGAGTTGGAATCTGAGGAGATTTTGCAAGTACCCACATTTCAGGAGAGGCGAAAGGAAACAGCAGAGACGTCCTTCAGCTAGAATAGCTGCCAGAAATGCAGCTGAGTAATTGGGAACTGCCCTAGCAGCTGTGGGGGAATTCAGGGCTATAATAATAATAATAATAATAATAATAATAATAATAATAATAATAATAATAATAATAATAATAACAACTTTATTTTTATACCCCGCCCCATCTCCCCGAAGGGAGAGGCTTACATGGGGCCTTGCCCGATAAAACAATCAAATATCAAAACACAGCAATAAAACAGTTATCCAATAAAAACATCAATTACAGTAAAAACAATAGTTAAAATCAACATAAAACATACAATATTAACACTGGAGACTAATTCATAGAACCCAGGCAAAGTGCAACATGTGCCGAAATGGGCCGAAATGGGGAAGGTAATTTCACAGTTGAAATGGACAAAGTGCAATATAGCATTGGCAACACCTCGAGAATGGGGCTATTATAAAATCAGAAGCAGGTGCAGCCAGCTCTTGCTGGTAACAAATTGACTCAAATGCCTAAGCCTTCGCTCCCCTTGTGCCTGCTTCGAGTCTGCATCTGGAAAACTTCTCCTAAGGATTTATTGCTGTTTCTTTGTCTGAAGTAAGACTGCTATTTGGTTTGGGAATTTATCAGAGACTAAGAACTGTGTTTGCCCTAAGACTTCCTTGCTTCCTTTTGCATTATACCACTGAGTGTGGTGTTCTTTATGTTTTGCTGAAGTAAAGCAGTTTTCATTTACTTACCACAGAGTTTTAAGGCTGTTCTTGCAAGACAAAACAAGACAGCTTGAGTATAATTCGTTCTGTGGCCAAGCTCTTAACTCAAATTGCTCTTATCGCAAATCAAATTCCTCACTGAAATGAATATCCTTACCTGCTTCTTGTAGGCTTCCAGGGAGCGCTGGTAATCTCCCGCTTTGGAGAAGAGGTCTCCCAGCTGCTCACTCAGGGCCAGGGCTGCCCCCCGGTCGCAGGATGCCTCTGCTTCTTCCAGGGCCTGCTGCAGGCGAGTCACCTTGGAGACTGCAGGACAAAAGCATGTCAGGAAGCAACCCTTCTGCTACATCGCAGCATTACAGAGCCAGAAGGGACCCCCAAAGGTCATCAAGTCAGGCATGGGCAAACTTCAGCCCTCCTCTGGGTGTTTTGGACTTCAACTCCCACAATTCCTAACAGCCGATATCTGCTTTGAGCTGGATTATAAGAGTCTACATTGCCATATATTCCAGTTCAAAGCAGGAGCCTCAGTGTGGTGAAGTGTAGATTTTGGTTTACAGTTGTTATGTTTAATTATAGGTATACGTTTGGAATGGATAAGTATTAGTTATTAGTGCGTGAGGGATGGTAGCCAGCTCAGCATTCTGAGGCAGGTTGCCATGGAAACGTAGGCGGAGCCAATTGCTGTTTGGTAAGAGAGCAGATTTTGAAAAGAGTCAGTCTGTGATCAGGGAATCACAGGGAAGACTGGTTCTAAGGTAGTGAGAACCAGGGAAGTTCAGATCTCTAGCTTGTGTCGGTTTAAATAGGTTAAGTGACTTATTTGAGTTAGTAGTGGAGTCTGAGTGATAAAGGGAAAGAAATCCCAGTTGAATCTGTAGTGATCAGTTGAATTACGAACATCAGTTGGAAGAAAAAAAAAAGTTTAAACTACTCAAGGGAAGAAATAATCCTTTGAGAGTTGTATCATCACATGTTATCATTGTAACTGTTGAAGAAGTGTACCTCTAAGTGAGAAGCAACATTGAAACCGCTAAGCTTATGTACCTGAATGAACTTGTTACTGTTTTTCAACATCCAAGCCTCTGTTACATACATTCTAAGCCAGGGGTCCCCAAACTTTTAAAACAGGGGGCCAGTTCACGATCCTTCAGACCGTTGGAGGGCCGGACTACAATTGGCCACCAAGCAATAATAATTAATAATAATTAACAACAACAACAACAAAGAGGGTTGGAAGAGACCCTTTGGGCCATTGAGTCCAATCCCCTTCTGCCTTTGTGCATCGAAAGCACAAGCAAAGCACCCCTGACAAATGGCCACCCAGCCTCAATGTTAATAATAATAATAATAATAATAATAATAATAATAATAATTTGGAAACAATAGACATTGACAAAATCACGACCTGCCAACTGCAAAAGGCCACCTGACTGGGATCTGCGCGCATCATCCGAAAATACATCACACAGTCCTAGACACTTGAGAAGTGTTCGACTTGTGATTTTGTGATACAAAATCCAGCATATCTATCTTGTTTGCTGTGTCATAATAAAATAATAATAATAACAATAACAATAATAATAATCATCATCATCATCATCATAAAGAGGGTTAGAACAGAGTTGTGTTTTAACTCTGTCTTATTAATGGTTTGATTTTAATCGTATGTTTTAATTTTTCATTTGTGAGTTTTCGGTATTTGATGTTTTTGTATGTATACTCTTTTGCATTTGTAAGCCGCCCTGAGTCCCTGCGGGGAGAGAGACGGGGTACAAGAATAAAATTATTATATTATTATTATTATTGGAAGAGACCCCTTGGGCCATTGAGTCCAATCCCCTTCTGCCTCTGTGCACCAAAAGCACAAGCAAAGCACCCCTGACAGATGGCCACCCAGCCTCAATGTTAATAATAATAATAATAATAATAATAATTGCAAGAGAAGAAGAGACCCCTTGGGTCATTTAGCCCAACCCCCTTCTACCTTTGTGCCTGCAGCATGAAAACCAACCCTAGCGCCTTTAAGAGATCAGAGAGACTCCAGAGGCCATCTAGTCTTACCCCCACCAAGCAAGAATGTATAACGAAGCCCTTAGATGACCACGTATTTTCTGTTTATATGGGCCCAAGGAATCCTACTGTGTGGACCCCCCTCACCGTAGCGCAGGTTGTGGCAGACGCTCTCTCGCTGTTGAGGCTGCTGGGAGCCCATCCGGTAGGCCTTCTTTAGGGACCGCTTAGCCGCCACAAAGTCCCCCAAGCTCAGCAGCACCTGCAGTGGACGTAACATGTTAAGGCCGGCCCTGGCCCTCACCACCTTTTCAGTTGCCCAGCAGCTTTTATCATCAGGACATTCTTCTGATCTTTTGTTGTCAAGTTGCTTTCTCATTGACGGTGGCATTCAATCAACTACCTCGTCTTATAATATTCACTCGTTGCACTTCGCCCAGTTCGTTTTTACCTTTTTTACTTGGGTGCCAAATCCATGTTTTCATATGTTTATTATTTTATTCTTTTGTTATATTTAGAGCGTTGAATTTTAATAGTTGTGTCTGTATGTTTTGATGTTTTTATTTGATTTTCTGTTTTTATCTGGGCTTGGCCCCATGTAAGCCACCCTGAGTCCCTTTGGGGAGATGAAGGTGGGGTATAAAAATAAAGTATTATATTATTATTATTATTACTGTCATGTGAACTGTCCATAGACACCTCCAAGGTCATGTGGCCAGCATGACTGCATGGAGAGCCATTACCTTCCCACCGGAGCAGTACCTATTCATCTACTCATATTTGCAAGTTTAGAACTGCTAGGTGGACAGAAGCTGGGGCTAACAGTGGGAGCTCACTCTGCTCCCTTGATTCGAACTGGTGACTTTTCGGTCAGAAAGTTCAGCAGCTCAGCGGTTTAACCCACTGTGCCACCAGGTCACTTCTATTATCACGAAAATATGATGTGCAGATTTGATATGTGTGGGTATGGATGAACTATATAGAAGGAATGAATGAATGAGAGCTAATACTTTTGAAGACACCATTCAAAAATATTAAGGCCTGCAATGACTAACTACCTGCTTGCTGAACTGTAATTAAAAGTTGCTGAGTTGTGAGAAGAAATGTAACAGGGATAAGAGAAATGTTTACATCTGTTTACATCTGTCAACATTTGCTGACTGGATGAACTTTTGGGGAAAAACGTGTTTACATTAATCAGAGACAATGGCTCTTTTAAGTTAAGGAAATTTTTACAAAGTTTCTTTTTGTTAAGAAGGGAATAAACACAAGGCTTGCGTTATCAACACCAATCAAGAAGAGTCAACATCTGCCAGGAAACTGAGAGGGAATCAACATGTTCCAGGGTGGGAAAAGTCGGTCAGTAATTTACAGCATTCTGGAACAACATCAGTGAAATATTGCCATATAAGTGACCTTATTACAATCCAAAATTTGTGGCAGAGCAGAGGACTCTGGCCCACCCACCATGCACTATGGTAAGAGATGGTGTATGCCTCCTTTTTTCAATGCTTTCTGTCCAAGCGAAGCAACCTGGGCTTCGTCTCCTGCTTACTTACTTGTGCAATCCCCGCGCAGCACTCGCTCTCCATGTGCTTCTCCTTCATCTTGCAGGCACACTCCCGCGCCCGCTCCAGGCAACGCATGGCCTTCGAATGCTGTCCCTCCCGTAGGTGGATGTTGCCCATGTTGTAGTAGGCCCGGTACAGGTCCTCCAGCAGTTGGGTCTGCCTTTGGTGCAGAGAGAGAGAGTCCCCCATTAGTACCAAAGGTGTATGCATTGCTTGAAGTCTACTTAACATTTCTAAACTAACTCTTGAGTCCAGATTGCAAGCTTAGGAACCCCTGAAGCCCACTCTGGGAGAAAGGTGGGACATAAATCCAATACATTCCCAATATATTCATGTATAACTTTAAAATGTTTAGCCAATCAAATAAACCACTGTGTCAATGTGAGTACTGTATCTTGATTCCTATCAAAAGAAGAACCGCCCCCTTCTCTGAGTAGAACATGAAAGGCAAGGGCTTAGTTCTGTTGGGGCGGGATAGGTGCAAGATTAAGTTTTCCTTCCAATCATGCCCTCCCTAAATACGCCTGAGCTTGTGCTGCTCAATGTTTAGAAACTTCTCTGATTCAGTTTTCAAACTCACAAGAGGCTTTTAATCTTGATACATTGCACTATGTGCAAAATATACGCACACATAACAACAACAACAACTTTATTCTTGTACCCCGCCTCCATCTCCCCGAAGGGACTCGGGGTGGCTTACATAAAAAACAGTCCATGAATTTAAAACACAATATAATAACATAGTTATAAAACAACATAACATGACCATTATTAAAACCAAGACATCAATTGCTATGCACAGAGGGTGATTAGTGCAAAACTGAGTAAAGTCCATGAGTAAGATAGAGACGGGTGGGGGAGGACAAGGAACCTATTGCGTTAAAACACTAAAAGCTATAAAATGGGGGGGGTGTGATGTCTCATGGGCCTTGTAGTTCCGTTCCTAGTGCTATTGTGGCAGACGAGGAGGAAAACATGGGATTTCCACCGGTTCAGTTTGAAACGGAGCCTCTCCACCTGGAGGATGTTTGTCCTCAGGAAGTTACCCAAACAAGCTTGGGGCAAATTCTCCCCCGTTTTCCCGAAAGGACAATTATAATAGAGATAGAGGAGTCAGGGAGGCTAATCGCCGGAGTCTCAGAATTGCTGCCAAACAACTAGCTGATTAAGTCTGCTTCCCTTGGGAAATTCTAAGGAGTCATGCATCTGGACAGAGTTGGGTTTCGCTTCTTGTTCTCCAGGGAAAGTGTTCTGTTGGCGGGAAAACAAGACCCTATATAGGAGTTTTGCCGCAAAGGGAACCTTGCGGAGTCAATTGATCAACTTGAGAGAGAGATCGTGTGTGGACTTCGTACTCCTTGTTCCCTGCTTCCCGGATCTAGTTTCAAGTCTTGCCTTGTCTCACGTTTTGCCACGGACCTTGTTTCATGCTTCAAGTTGCCACGTTTCAAGTCTTTGATCCAGCCAAGAATCAAGCTCATGATCCAGCCTTGTTGTCAAGCTTCAATGGACTAAAAGACCTTGTCATCTCCCCACACTATTGCTTGGCAAAGTGTGTGTTTCGGTTAATGGATTATAACTTTGAACTCTAATATCTTATATTGGACAATATTCTCCTGGACTATATTTGGCCTTTCCTGAAAGGTCTGCTTCTGAACTATATTCTTCACTTGTTTTTATTGAATTTATATAATTCTTTAATAAAGATATTAGATAGAATCTGGTCTCTGCGCATGGTTATTGGTGCTCTGCAGCCTGGGTCCTGACAGGGGGAGGCAATATTAAAGTGCAGCACTGTTTGAAAACAAGATACATGGCTGGTAACCTCTTCACTCAAAAGTGCACCAAACATCCATGTTTTTAGGCTCTGCATAAACTGGACAACGAAGGAGCCAGTCTACTCTCCCTGGGGAGCAAGTTCCAGAGTTGGAGAGCCAATACCGAGAAGGCCCTCTCTCCTGTCCCCACCAACTGTGCTTGAGATGAAGGTGGGAGCAAGAGAAGGGGCTCCCCGGAAGATCTTAGGGCCCATGCGGGTTCATAAGGGAGGAGGTGATCGCGGAGATAAGCAGGTCCCCAACTGTTCAGGTCCATCATACCCATTGACATTAGGTATAACATCAGGTATCAATGGTGGCTGATCAGGTACAACATAAGATATGATTGGCTGCAATATCGCATGGAATGACCTTCAACTTATCCACTGGACCTATCAAAATCTACAATTCTGGCCCAAGACCTGCCCTCACTCAAGGCTGAACCTTAAACCAAAATGCCCAGGACATGTCTAGACAGGACGCACCCATTTTTATCCTCCTTGTCGTTGCAGCATCTCTGAGCATACACAGAGTGCACCCCCAACACATCGCCATATGCCAAATATAGAAGTGTTTTGGTAACAACACACCCCTAAGTAGAGCCCACTGTTACTCTTGGGCAGAGTAGGACTGTCAACCAAGAAACAGCATGGCAAATGCTAAAATATCCAGTGGTTAGCTTCTCCAGAGATAAAAAAAATCAAACAGGAATTGCAAGCCTAAAATTCTTTCATGTTCATTGTTGCAGCTCTGTCATCTCTGACTTCTGCTGAACACATAGGGAATTACTTAGCAATGAGTTGGGTTCTGGATCCATCTAAGCCCAATATTGGCAACATGAACTAGTAGCAGCAGTTCTCCAGGTTTCAAGCAGTCCTCTTCCTAGTTGTGACTTAGATCCCAGTATCCTCAGATAAGCATCTCCCACTCAAATTTTACTTAACTTCAATGTGGTTTCAGGTGCTTTATGTCCACCAAAGGTGAGGAGAGACCCCCCCCCCCCACCATACCATTCTCTCCAGTTCTTACTCTGAGATGTAGATGCTCTTCTTGATGTAATAGGTGTGCTTGGCGGGGTCCTTCAGGCCGTCGTACACCAAGCCGAGGTTGAGGTAGAGCCGGGCCCGCATCTCGCTCACCTCCCGCTGGGAGACTTCCCCTGCAAAAAGGCTACTGTTAGCCATAGGGTTGGGATGCAATGTATAGACCAGGCATGGGCAAACTTGGGTCCTCCAGGTGTTTGGACTTCAACTCCCACAATTCCTAGCAGCCGGTAGGCTGCTAGGAATTGTGAGAGTTGAAGTCCAAACACCTGGAGGGCCCAAGTTTGCCTATGTCTGCCTTACACAGACATGAGAATCAACATTTAACTTCCTTTTGTCTATCTACTCTTTTGCTTGAGATGAATGGCATGCAACAAGAAAAGTAATAATAATAATAATTATTATTATTATTATTATACTTTATTTTTCTATCCCGCCACCATCTCCCCGAAGGGACTCGGGGCGGCTAACATGGAGCCAAGCCCAAAACCAAAACAAATATGACAGTTAAAACCAGTATAAGTAAGTAAACAATATGTGCCATAACATTCAGATATAATAAATTAAAAATACAAAATACAAAAACAACCATAATGACCAGATGGGAAGGTAATATAAATGACCATCACCATCAATGGATAAAAAGTAAGTTTTTACTGACTTAGATATTGGTTTTCTATCCCTAGCTTGTATATAGCACTGGCTCTGCTGAACTTTACTCTGCCATAGATACCAAATATTCCGACACTCTCCACAGCCACATAAAGGCGCATGATGTCCATGGCACTGTTGCTCCCCGCCCCATAGAGCCCTATGGTACCTTCCAGCTTCTCCTCCACGATGGCCAGGCTCTTCATGAAGGCTTTTTCTGCTTCTTCCAGGGCACTGCTGGACTGCTGGCCCTCAGCCATGAACATATAGGTCCTGCCGATGGTGGCCCAGGCTCTCTGCTGCTCGATGTCGCTGGAGACGGAGCGGGCCAGATCCAGGTGCCGGCGCTGGTGCTACAGACAGACAGACAGACAAGCACATCAAAGGGAAGGTCTGCCTCAGGCACGGTCCAACTTCGGCCCTCCTACAGGTGTTTTGGACTTCGATTATTATTGCTACTGTTGTTGTTGTATATCAATCCAACGAATTGTCTAGTTGACCAAATGAATAGCCGCTTCTTGCAGGCACCATGGAAAATGCATCTATTTTGCATTTTTGTTTAGGATTTTAAGACTGCATCCAAATGTTGCAATACTGCTGAGCAGCACAGGTAGAAGATCCTGGGGCTGTGGCGCAGGCTGGAGAGCAAACCATCTGTAACCAGCTGCAATGAATCACTCTGACCAGGAGGTCATGAGTTCGAGGCCCGCTCGGAGCCTATGTTTGTTTTGTCTTTGTTCTATGTTAAAAGGCATTGAATGTTTGCCTATATGTGTAATGTGATCAGCCCTGAGTCCCCTTCGGGGTGAGAAAGAAGGGCGGAATATAAATGCTGTAAATGAATAAATAAATCCTTACAATCAAGAGACAAGCTATTTGAAATAATAGACAAGCTATTTGAAATAGAGGCAAGCTATTTGAAATAATATTTATTTGTATCCCATTTTGAAATAGCTTGTCTCTTGGTATATAAACAAAGAAGAAGAAGCTGTTGATTTGGTCAACCAGACAATTCGTTGGATTGATATACAGTAGAGTGTCACTTATCCAACACTTGCTTATCCAACGTTCTGGATTATCCAATGCATTTTTGTAGTCAATGTTTTCAATACATCGTGATATTTTGGTGCTAAATTCGTAAATACAGTAATTACAACATAACATTACTGTGTATTGAACTATTTTTTCTGTCAAATTTGTTGTATAACATGATGTTTTGGTGCTTAATTTGTAAAATCATAACCTAATTTGATGTTTAATAGGCTTTTCCTTAATCCCTCCTTATTATCCAACATATTTGCTTATCCAACATTCTGCCGGCCCGTTTATGTTGGATAAGTGAGACTTTACTGTACCTGAAATAATAATATTTATTTGTACTCCATTTTGGAGCCCCCTGGTGGCGCAGTGGATTAAACCACTGAGCTGATGAACCTGCTGACCGAAAGGATTGCGGTTCGAATCCGGGGAGCAGAGTGAGTTCCCCCTGTTAGCCCAAGCTTCTGCCACCTAGCAGTTCATGCCAATGTGAGTAGATCAATAGGTACCGCTCCGGTGGGAAGGTAACGGCGCTCCATGCAGTCATGCCAGCCACATGACCTTGGAGGTGTCTACAGACAACGCCAGCTCTTTGGCTTAGAAATAGAGATGAGCACCAACCCCCAGAGTCAAACACAACTGGACTTAACGTCAGGGGAAAACCTTTACCTTTTACGTCTCTATTTTGTTTTCTGTGGATTCAGATGCAAAACAGCTCACAACCTTAAAAACCATGTAATGGTAATTTTAAAAGCCTATAGTACATAGATATTAAAACAGAATGAGATTTATTTATTATTTATTTACAACATTTCTACCCTGCCCTTCTCACCCGAGGGGTCTCAGGGCGGCTTACAACAACCGGCAAAATTCAGTGCCAAACAGATCAGTAAAAACAGCAACACATTTAAAAACCATTAACAATAATCCATAAAATACATTAGTCAAGCTTAAAACATATAGTTACTTAATACCATTCTTCCAAGGAACCATTGCACATAAACCTAAGTTCAGACCTTGTCAATATAGTACTTATGCTTGCACACAAAGCCATGTCTTAACGTTCTCACTCCATCAGTGACACACACATGGATTTTTTTTTGCTTCTTATAAGAACTCCTTTCAAGGTAGACCAAAGGCAAAGCCACTTTATAGTAACATAGTATTATTCATAATGTAATATGGAAATTGGATGAACCTGTACCAGGCCTGCATAACCTGTGGCCCTCCAGGTAGCTGGGACTCCGACCCCCAGAAACCCTTGCCAGCCTGTCCAATGGTCAACAATTCAATTAAAATCTCAGTAAAATAAGTAAGTACAGCACCATACTTGGAAGACTTGTATCATCTTATATAGCTCATTACAGACCCAATTTACAACTTTATAGAACTGATATTGTACGGAAGCTGACTGGCACAACCTGGGGATCACAACCAGATACAGTGAAGACATCTGTCCTTGTGCTTTGCTGCTCTGCTGCTGAATGCGCATGCCCAGGATGGAATACATCTCATCATGTTAAAACAGTGGATGTGGCACTTAATGAGACATGCCGCATTATCACAAAATGTCTACGCCCCACACCGCTGGAGGAATTATACTGTTTAGCAAACATTGCACCACCTCACATCAGTGAGCCAGTAATGAAAGGACCAAAGCATTGACATCTCTGGCCCATCTTCTGTTTGGATATCAGCCAACATGTCAATGCCTTAAATCAAGAAATAGCTTTCTAAGATCTACAGAGATACTTGCAGGAACACCTCAGCAAGCAAGAGTCCAAAAGTGGCAGGCCAAAACCCAGAACCTCAATGAGTGGCTGAGACTGGATAAGAAACTCCCCTTGGGCACACAGAAGACTGAGCGACTCGGAAGGCGCTGAACAGACTGCGCTCTGGGATCACGAGGTGCAGAGCCAATCTTAGGAAATGGGGCCACAAAGTGGAGTCTGCGACATGCGAGTGTGGAGAAGAGCAAACCAGACCACTGACCACAATGTGGTCTGAGTCCTGCCACATGCACACTGGAGGACCTTCTTTCTCACAGCAACACCAGAGGCTCTCCAAGGGGCCAGTTTCTAGTCAAAGGACATTTAGTATAATGTCAAGTTTTTAACTTTGTGGTTTTTGTATATATTATAATCATATTCTCAATTCGCTTCTGACACAAGCTTCCTTTTGTCAAGCTGCCTTAGCAAACCTGATGGTTGGGCGTTCCAAGGCTCCTACCTTCAGGGCGGCTTCATAGCTTTCCAGCTCTGCCAAGCACTCCCCGATCTTCCGGTGGGCGACGGCACAGCCAATGACGTCCCCCAGGCCTTCCAGCAGGCGCAGCTCCAGGCGGTGCTCTTCCAGGGCTTCTTGGAACTGCCCTGTTGGGGACAGAATAGTCGGCCATGGGCCCAGTGGCAGGGAAAGGAGGGACTGCCAGGGTTGCGTTAGGCCTATTCAACCCTGGTGACAGCAGGGAGAGGAAACCACTGTATCCCTTAGACAACAGGGTCAGACCCTTCATCCATTGGGAGTCATCTCTGTTTAATCTATTCCCTTTAAATGCTGTAATAATAATAATAATAATAATAATAATAATAATAATAATAATAATAATAATAATAATAATAATCACTTTATTTATACCCCGCCACCATCTCCCCAACGGGGACTCGGGGCGGCTTACATGGGGCCATGCCCAGAACAATACAATATAACAGAATATAAAAAGAACAACAAATCATAACACATTGAACAATACAATAAATGATAATATACATTACAACGCAAAATCAGAAGAACAATAAAAACAAGGGCGGGCCACATGAACACTAAGTGAACATCCTGAGGCAAAGCTGAAGGTAATTTAACTTATTGATAATGTCCATCTCCTTAGGGCTAAATAAGAATGTGATAATGTTTAACTTTTGGGTATTATGAAGTTTCCTAAACTTTTGTACTTGTGCTGAAAAGGGGAAGTCTGGGATAGGGATTTATATTTGAATATAGCCTATTTTATATCCACAGCCACTGGTGCATTTTACTGAATTTTTAAATAGGGTTTTATCATGTTTTGTGTAAAATTGTTATGTACATTTACATTGTTATTTTATTTGGTCACATACTGTTGTATTTTATGTGTCCTGCACTTTTGTGTGCTTTTGTGAGCCACCCCAAGTCCCTTCGGGGAGATGGTGGCGGGATATAAATACAGTATTATTATTATTATTATTATTATTATTATTATTATTATTATTATTATTATTATTACAAGTTATATAATGTCAGTATTTGGTTTTGGTATAGTGTGAAATAGTGCTAGAAGTTTAAAGCTATGTGTGATCTAGAAGTGAAGAGGTTAAATGCATAGAGTGGGAATGAATTGCCTGAGCGATTCCAGTTGCTAGCTGGACAGCGTTTTTTGAGATAAGGATGGAATGTCTCTCATGACTGCGTACTTGAAGAGAATGGAAAGATTCTGGTGATCATCCGATCTGCCTTGTAAATAGCTGTAAATAAAGTTTGAGCCGCTTTTGAAAGCTGATACAAAGGAGTCTGATATTACTCTCTGTGGTCCGAGCAGACAGCCCTGGATCGTCAGAAGGAGAGATTGAGACGGGGAAGGTAATTTGTCTCAATTAAAACTGACACATAACACTATGTAACAAAAGTTTAAAAAATTGTTTCTGGATTGTAAGTGTTATTTCCTGTTTCATTGTGCGGTACAGTAGAGTCTCACTTATCCAAGCTAAACGGGCCGGCAGAAGCTTGGATAAGCGAATATCTTGAATAAGGAGGGATTAAGGAAAAGCCTATTAAACATCAAATTAGGTTATGATTTTACAAATTAAGCACTAAAACATCATGTTATACAACAAATTTGACAGAAAAAGTAGTTCAATACGTAGTAATGTTATGTTGTAATTACTGTATTTACGAATTTAGCACCAAAATATCACGATATATTGAAAACATTGACTACAAAAATTGCTTGGATTATCTAGAAGCTTGGAAAAGTGAGGCTTGGATAAGTGAGACTCTACTGTACTTACTTTGAAAGTAGTTGTTCTACTCCTGAAACTTTATTTTTGTGGCTGCCACAAACTAGGTTCAATTGGATGAGACTCAATGAAATATTCGCTGGAAAGCAAAATGTTCTGCAGGATGTCCCTCCCTCCCTCCCTCCCTCAGAAACAAAGTTTTTGCAGTTTAATAAACTTTCCCTATGTCTTTAATGATAGAACCTATTAGGAAATGCCATTTATAACCCAGGAACAAAATCATGTTAAATAGTGTAATCATCCTTCTACTTTTAACAGCATTCTATTTAGGAGAGACTTCTACTGGAACATGGTCATACAGCCAAAAAAACTCACAGCAACCCATAGAAAAAGTTTATTAAGGGCCTTCGAGGATGAATCTTTGTAGGTTGATTCATCTGCCCACTCAACAATAGGATGCCTGGCCATAATTACTTGCACTTTATTGATTATTTTAGCCATGAAACTACCTCTCCCATGTGATGTCTTTCTGCACTTTGGCCCAGATCTGTTTTAGCCTCCCGTTTTTAATATTTTATGCAGTATATTGATTTTTATGACTGTTTTACTGATGTTGATGTCTTATTGATGTGAAAAATTGTTTTTTACTGTTTTATCGTTGTTATTGTATTTTAATGTCGGGCATGGCCCCATGTAAGCTGCTCTGAGTCCCTCCAGGGAGATGGGGCGGGGTATAAAAATAAAGTTATTATTATTATTATTATTATTAAACTGCCAAAGCTTTGTTTCTGTGGGAGGGACATCCTGCTATAGCAACCCAACATTCTACTAATCTTAAATCGATCTTGACAAAAAGCCCTATGAAAGTCCAAGACACATAACAACAACAAGGCACAAGAAGCTTCGTTTAAGAACTGTGTGGGAAAGAAGGGACATTTTGCACAGGAGACGGTTCCAAGAAGCCAGTTCAACCAGCCACCGCACTCTATTTCCACAAATAGAGCAGCCACCTGGCAGGGACACACCTGGCCGAGTTCTTACAACATCAGCATCACAAATTGAATTCTCTGTGGTCATGTTTTCGCTTTGCAAGACAACTACATAGAACGTAAACACTCTAAAGCAGGGGTCCCCGAACTAAGCCCCGGGGGCCGGATGCGGCCCTCCAAGGTCATTTACCTGGCCCCTGCCCTTAGTTTTATAATATAATATTTTTATATCAGTTTTAATAGTATAATATATTGTATATACATATAATATTGATAATATTATGTTATACAATATAATACTAATAATAATACCATATAATAATATTAATTATATGTTATATATTACATATTATATAATAGTATAGTGGTATCAGGGCAGCGGACAAAACAACAAAACTACAGGCCACCCAACCTCGAAATCTGATGGCATCAGGGCAGCGGACAAAACAACAAAACTACAGGCCACCCAACCTCGAAATCTGACAACACAACCCATCATTCACGGCTCTAGGTTGATACAACAAAAAGAAAAGAAAAATAAAGTCCTAATTAGAGGGAGAGGAATAACTGTTTTTATCCAATTGCTGTCAGTTAGAAGGCTAAGCTCCGCCCACTTGGTCTCCTAGCAACCTCCTCAGCCCAGGGGACAGGCACAGTTAGGCCTCACTTAGGCCTCTTCCACAGATTATCAGATTTTAACTGGATTATATGGCAGTGTAGACTCAAGGCCCTTCCACACAGCTATATAACCCATTTAGAATCTTATCTTATCTGCTTTGAACTGGATTATCTTGACTCCACACTGCCATATAATCCACTTCAATGTGCATACTAAACATAAAGACAACCATACAACAGACATTCAATACCACCACTACCTCAACAATTTCTCACCAACACCACCAGACAACGCCACAGCAACGCGTGGCCGGGCACAGCTAGTCTATATATATAAAAGAGTGATGGCATCACGGCGACCCACAAAACAACAAAACTACAGGCCCCCCAACCTCGAAATTTGACAAAACAACCCATCATCCACGCCTCTAGGTTGATACAACAAAAAGAAAAGAAAAATAAAGTCCTAATTAGAGAGAGAGGAATAATTGCTTTTATCCAATTGCTGCCAGTTAGAAGGCTAAGCTCCTCCAACTTGGTCTCCTAGCAACCCAATAAAAAATAATGGAGCCCCCAGATGGCGTAGTGGACTAAGTGACTTGAAGGTTGGGTTGTTGACCTGAAAGCTGCCAGGTTCGAATCCCACTTGGGTAGAGTGTGGTTGAGCTCCCTCTATCAGCTCCAGCTCCATGCGGGGACATGAGAGAAGCCTCCCACAAGGATGGTAAAAACATCAAAACATCCGGGCGTCCCCTGGGCAACGTCCTTGCAGACGGCCAATTCTCTCACTCCAGAAGCAACTCCGGTTGCTCCTGACACAAAATAATAATAATAATAATAATAATAATAAAAAACACTAAAAATTAATACAATAAAATACTATAATAACAGAAAATAACTAAAAAATAATACAAGAAAATAATAAAATATAATAAATAAAAATATAACTTACAATAAAATTAATAAAAAAATTGCAAATAACGTCAAATAAAAAATAC
This sequence comes from Anolis carolinensis, assembly GCF_035594765.1. Classification (NCBI taxonomy): domain Eukaryota; kingdom Metazoa; phylum Chordata; class Lepidosauria; order Squamata; family Anolidae; genus Anolis; species Anolis carolinensis. The sequence continues at coordinate 3,255,102 of NC_085844.1, read as the reverse complement.
ACAACAATTTTTAACCAATACCACCACCACTTTGCCACAGCAACGCGTGGCCGGGCACAGCTAGTATTAATATATAATGCTAATATTGTGCTATGCTAATAATATAATGTATTGTATGTACATACAGCTGTTCTGAGTCCCCTTCGGGGTGAGAAGGGTGGGATATAAATGTAGTAAAAAAAATGCAGTAAATAAATAATTAATTTTAGACTTAGGCTCGGCCAAAGTCTGAAATGACTTGAAGGCACCCAACAACAACAACAACAACAACAACAACAATCCTAATTAACTTGACTATTTCATTGGCCAGTAGCAGGCCCACACTTTCCATTGAAATCCTGATAGGTTTATGCTGGTTACAATGGTTTTCATTTTTAAATATTGTATTGTTCTTTCGTTGTTGTTGTTGTTGTTGTACTACAAATACGACATGTGCAGTATGCATAGGAATTTGTTCTTTTTTTTTCCAAATGATAATTCGGCCCCTCCACAGTCTGAAGCAGGGGTCCCCAAACTAAGGCCCGGGGGCCGGATGCGGCCCTCCAAGGTCATTTACCTGGCCCCCGCCCTCAGTTTTATAATATAATATTTTTATATCAGTTTTAATAATATAATATAATGTATATACATATAATATTGATAATAATCTTATGTTATACAATATAATACTAATAGTAATACCATATAATAATATTAATTATATGTTATATATTACATATTATATAATAGTATAGTGGTATAGTTCAATATAGTAATATATAATGCTAATATTGTGTTATGCTAATAATATAATATATTGTATGTACAGACAGCTGCTCTGAGTCCCCTTCGGGGTGAGAAGGGTGGGATATAAATGTAGTAAATAAATGCAGTAAATAAATAATTAATTTTAGACTTAGGCTCGGCCAAAGTCTGACATGACTTGAAGGCACCCAACAACAACAACAACAACAACAATCCTAATTAACTTGACTATTTCATTGGCCAGTAGCAGGCCTACACTTTCCATTGAAATCCTAATAAGTTTATGTTGGTTGAAATTGTTTTCATTTTTAAATATTGTATTCTTTCGTTGTTGTTGTTGCTGCACTACAAATACGACATGTGCAGTATGCATAGGAATTTGTTCTTTTTTCTTTTTTTTTTCCAAATGATAATTTGGCCCCTCCACAGTCTGAAGCAGGGGTCCCCAAACTAAGGCCCGGGGGCCGGATGCGGCCCTCCAAGGTCATTTACCCGGCCCCCACCCTCAGTTTTAGACTTAGGCTTGCCCAAAGTCAGAAATGACTTGAAGGCACACAACAATAACAATCCTACTTAACTTGACTATCTCATTGGGCAGAAGCAGGCCCACACTTCCCATTGAAATCCTGATAGGTTTATATTGGTTAAAATTGTTTTTATTTTTAAATATTGTATTGTTCATTCATTTACTAATATTGTGCTATGGTAATAATATAATATATTGTGTATACATATAATATTGATAATAATATTATAATGTAATACAATATAATATTTATTTATTATGGTATTTCTACCCCGCCCTTCCCACCCAGTAGGGGACTCAGGGTGGCTAATAATAATACTAATACAATGTAATAATATCGTATAATATAATATTAATTATATATTAAATGTAATATTACTAATAATAATATGGTACAGTGGTATAGTACAATATAGTAATATATAATGCTAATATTGTGCTATGCTAATAATATAATATATTGTATATACATACAACTTGTAAGCTGCTCTGAGTCCCCTTTGGGGTGAGAGAGAGTAGAGTATAAATTCAGCAAATAAATAAATAAATGATTGTTGTTGGGGTTTTTTGTACTACAAATAAGACATGTGCACTGTGCATAGGAATTTGTTCATTTTTTTTTTCAAATGATAATTCGGCCCCTCAACAATCTGAGGTACCATGAACCGGCCCTCCACTTTAAAAGTTTGAGGACCCCTGGTCTGAAGGATAGTGGACCGGCCCTCGGCTTCAAAGGTTTGAGGACCCCTGCTCTAAAGCATTGTCAGCCTTATGCCTATGAGCCGCAGGTTGCAGCTGCACACTTTTTTCAGTCACTGACCATGACGCGCCAAGATACTTCCCAGCTGGTTACACAAGGCGGCCTCTTCCTTCAGGTCCCCCTTCCGCTGGGCTTTCTCCTTGTCCTTCTGGAGCTCTGAAGAAAAGCAAGCAGAAAGAATACCAGTGACTTTAATGCGATAGAAAAAGTCTGGGCAAACTTGGGCCCTCCCTCCAGGTGTTTTGGACTTCAACTCCCACAATTCCTAACAGCCGGTACAAACCCCAATGGAAGGGAGAAGACCATTGTTTTGGCAGACTACAGTTCCCAGAATCCCCCCAAGTCAGTTGTCTTATGACACTAAAGCCACCCCTATATGGAAAATATTGGCTAATTCTACATGCAGGGAGGCATATGGGATCTGTAAGGCATGATATATTGATGGAGACATATAATTGTTAATAGTAACATTAAGTACAAAAATCACTGAAGGCTCCAGTCCTACTGTACTTTGAATTGCATTTGAGAGACTGTTAAGAAGCTGCAGACCCCATCTTCCTCTGTAGATAAAGATCTGCCCATAAAGATGCACCCAATACATCAGTGGTGTCAAACTTTCGGTCCTCCAGATGTTTGGGCCATCAAAAGCTCTAGCCAGCTTGTCCATTTGTTATTTTTCTCTATTATTGTTGCTACTATTACATTTATTTTACTCTATTATCATTATCATTATTATTATTATTATTATTAATACATTTATTATTTCACTCTGATCTTATTATTATTATTATTGCATTTATTATTTTACTCTATTTATTATTACATGTATTATTTTCCTGTATTTATCATTATTATTATTATTACATGTATTATAGTAATTTTATTATTACATGTATTACAGTAATTTTTTCTATCTATCTATCTTCTGGTCACCATATCTGTTCATTCATTATATATCTATCTGTATAGATACACACACACACACACACACAACAAATAGATATGGTGACTTTATTATTATTATTATTATTATTATTATTATTAATGCCCCGCTTTTTCTCTCAAAGCAGCTAATATATATATTCACCATATGTAGGTATGTATGTGTATAATAATAATAATAATTATTATTGTATGACACAGCAAACAAGATAGATATGCTAGATTTCGTATCACAAATTCACAAGTCGAACACTTCCCAAGTGTCTAGGACTGTGTGATGTATTATTATTATTATTATTATTATTATTATTATTATTATTATTATTATTATTATTATATAACCCGCCCTATCTCCCCGATGAGTAACAAAACTGGCAAACATTCAAAGATGGAAAAGTTACGTTTGGAGGGACTACAATTCCCAGCATCCTTTCCAGCCGGCTCTTTCAACATCCAAACATGGAGAAGTTACCTTTATGGACTACAACTCCCAGCATCCTTCCCAGCAAAATTTCTTGACATCTATAGCTTGGGAAAGTTACTTTTTTTTGAACCACAGCTCACCACATTCCTCTCAACCAGTTACCTCAGCATCTAAAGCTTGAGAAAGTTACTCTTTTCGGAACTACATCTCCTAGCATCTTTCCCAATCAGCTCTTTCAACATCTATAACTTGGAAAAGTTTCAGCTCTTTCAAGATCCAAACATGGAAAAGTTACTTTTTTGGGACTACGATTCCCTCTCAACCAGTTGCCTCAGCAGTTAAAGCTTGAGAAAGTTACTCTTCTTGGAACTACAGCTCCCAGCATCCCTCTCAACCAGTTACCTCAGCACCTAAAGCTTGGGAAAGTTACTTTTTGGGGACTACAGCTCCCAACATCCCTCTCAACCAGTTACCTCAGCACCTAAAGCTTGGGAAAGTTACTTTTTGGGGACTACAGCTCCCAACATCCCTCTCAACCAGTTACCTCAGCACCTAAAGCTTGGGAAAGTTACTTTTTGGGGACTACAGCTCCCAACATCCCTCTCAACCAGTTACCTCAGCACCTAAAGCTTGGGAAAGTTACATTTTGGGGGACTACAGTTCCCAACATCCCTCTCAACCAGTTACCTCAGCACCTAAAGCTTGGGAAAGTTACATTTTGGGGGACTAGAGCTCCCAGCATCCCTCTCAACCAGTTACCTCAGCACCTAAAGCTTGGGAAAGTTACTTTTTGGGGACTACAGCTCCCAACATCCCTCTCAACCAATTACCTCAGCACCTAAAGCTTGGGAAAGTTACTTTTTGGGGACTAGAGCTCCCAACATCCCTCTCAACCAGTTACCTCAGCACCTAAAGCTTGGGAAAGTTACTTTTTGGGGACTACAGCTCCCAACATCCCTCTCAACCAGTTACCTCAGCACCTAAGGCTTGGGAAAGTTACTTTTTGGGGGACTACAGTTCCCAACATCCCTCTCAACCAGTTACCTCAGCACCTAAAGCTTGGGAAAGTTACTTTTTGAGGGACTAGAGCTCCCAACATCCCTCTCAACCAGTTACCTCAGCACCTAAAGCTTGGGAAAGTTACTTTTTGGGGACTAGAGCTCCCAACATCCCTCTCAACCAGTTACCTCAGCACCTAAAGCTTGGGAAAGTTATTTTTGGGAACTACAGCTCCCAATATCCCTCTCAACCAGTTACCTCAGCACCTAAAGCTTGGGAAAGTTATTTTTGGGGACTACAGCTCCCAACATCCCTCTCAACCAGTTACCTCAGCACCTAAAGCTTGGGAAAGTTACTTTTTGAGGGACTACAGTTCCAACATCCCTCTCAACCAGTTACCTCAGCACTTAAAGCTTGGGAAAGTTACTTTTTGGGGACTACAGTTCCAACATCCCTCTCAGCCAGTTACCTCAGCACCTAAAGCTTGGGAAAGTTACTTTTTGAGACTACAGTTCCCAGCATCCCTCTCAACCAGTTACCTTAGCACCTAAAGCTTGGGAAAGTTCCTTTTTTTTGGACCACAGCTCACCACATTTCTCTCAACCAGTTGCCTCAGCATCTAAAGCTTGGGAAAGTTACTTTTTGGGGACTACAGTTCCAACATCCCTCTCAACCAGTTATCTCAGCATCTAAAGCTTGGGAAAGTTACTTTTTGGGGACTACAGTTCCAACATCCCTCTCAACCAGTTATCTCAGCACCTAAAGCTTGGGAAAGTTACTTTTTGGGGACTAGAGCTCCCAACATCCCTCTCAACCAGTTACCTCAGCAACTAAAGCTTGGGAAAGTTACTTTTTGGGGACTACAGCTCCCAACATCCCTCTCAACCAGTTACCTCAGCAACTAAAGCTTGGGAAAGTTACATTTTGGGGACTACAGCTCCCAACATCCCTCTCAACCATTTACCTCAGCACCTAAGGCTTGGGAAAGTTACATTTTGTGGGACTAAAGTTCCCAACATCCCTCTCAACCATTTACCTCAGCACCTAAAGCTTGGGAAAGTTACTTTTTGGGGGACTACAGTTCCCAACATCCCTCTCAACCAGTTACCTCAGCACCTAAAGCTTGGGAAAGTTACTTTTTGGGGACTAGAGCTCCCAACATCCCTCTCAACCAGTTACCTCAGCACCTAAAGCTTGGGAAAGTTACATTTTGGGGGACTACAGTTCCCAACATCCCTCTCAACCAGTTACCTCAGCACCTAAGGCTTGGGAAAGTTATTTTTTGGGGACTACAGCTCCCAACATCCCTCTCAACCAGTTACCTCAGCACCTAAAGCTTGGGAAAGTTACATTTTGGGGGACTACAGTTCCCAACATCCCTCTCAACCAGTTACCTCAGCACCTAAAGCTTGGAAAAGTTACATTTTGGGGGACTACAGTTCCCAACATCCCTCTCAACCAGTTACCTCAGCACCTAAAGCTTGGAAAAGTTACATTTTGGGGGACTACAGTTCCCAACATCCCTCTCAACCAGTTACCTCAGCACCTAAAGCTTGGAAAAGTTACATTTTGGGGGACTACAGTTCCAACATCCCTCTCAACCAGTTACCTCAGCACCTAAAGCTTGGAAAAGTTACATTTTGGGGGACTACAGTTCCCAACATCCCTCTCAACCAGTTACCTCAGCACCTAAAGCTTGGGAAAGTTACTTTTTGGGGACTACAGCTCCCAACATCCCTCTCAACCAATTACCTCAGCACCTAAAGCTTGGGAAAGTTACTTTTTGGGGACTAGAGCTCCCAACATCCCTCTCAACCAGTTACCTCAGCACCTAAAGCTTGGGAAAGTTATTTTTTGGGGACTACAGTTCCCAACATCCCTCTCAACCAGTTACCTCAGCACCTAAGGCTTGGGAAAGTTACTTTTTGGGGGACTACAGTTCCCAACATCCCTCTCAACCAGTTACCTCAGCACTTAAAGCTTGGGAAAGTTACTTTTTGGGGACTAGAGCTCCCAACATCCCTCTCAACCAGTTACCTCAGCACCTAAAGCTTGGGAAAGTTATTTTTTGGGGACTACAGTTCCCAACATCCCTCTCAACCAGTTACCTCAGCACTTAAAGCTTGGGAAAGTTACTTTTTGGGGACTAGAGCTCCCAACATCCCTCTCAACCAGTTACCTCAGCACCTAAAGCTTGGGAAAGTTATTTTTTGGGGACTACAGTTCCCAACATCCCTCTCAACCAGTTACCTCAGCACCTAAGGCTTGGGAAAGTTACTTTTTGGGGGACTACAGTTCCCAACATCCCTCTCAACCAGTTACCTCAGCACCTAAAGCTTGGGAAAGTTACTTTTTGGGGACTAGAGCTCCCAACATCCCTCTCAACCAGTTACCTCAGCACCTAAAGCTTGGGAAAGTTATTTTTTGGGGACTACAGTTCCCAACATCCCTCTCAACCAGTTACCTCAGCACCTAAGGCTTGGGAAAGTTACTTTTTGGGGGACTACAGTTCCCAACATCCCTCTCAACCAGTTACCTCAGCACCTAAAGCTTGGGAAAGTTACTTTTTGGGGACTACAGCTCCCAACATCCCTCTCAACCAGTTACCTCAGCACTTAAAGCTTGGGAAAGTTACTTTTTGGGGACTAGAGCTCCCAACATCCCTCTCAACCAGTTACCTCAGCACCTAAAGCTTGGGAAAGTTATTTTTTGGGGACTACAGTTCCCAACATCCCTCTCAACCAGTTACCTCAGCACTTAAAGCTTGGGAAAGTTACTTTTTGGGGACTAGAGCTCCCAACATCCCTCTCAACCAGTTACCTCAGCACCTAAAGCTTGGGAAAGTTATTTTTTGGGGACTACAGTTCCCAACATCCCTCTCAACCAGTTACCTCAGCACTTAAAGCTTGGGAAAGTTACTTTTTGGGGACTAGAGCTCCCAACATCCCTCTCAACCAGTTACCTCAGCACCTAAAGCTTGGGAAAGTTATTTTTTGGGGACTACAGTTCCCAACATCCCTCTCAACCAGTTACCTCAGCACCTAAGGCTTGGGAAAGTTACTTTTTGGGGGACTACAGTTCCCAACATCCCTCTCAACCAGTTACCTCAGCACCTAAAGCTTGGGAAAGTTACTTTTTGGGGACTAGAGCTCCCAACATCCCTCTCAACCAGTTACCTCAGCACCTAAAGCTTGGGAAAGTTATTTTTTGGGGACTACAGTTCCCAACATCCCTCTCAACCAGTTACCTCAGCACCTAAGGCTTGGGAAAGTTACTTTTTGGGGGACTACAGTTCCCAACATCCCTCTCAACCAGTTACCTCAGCACCTAAAGCTTGGGAAAGTTACTTTTTGGGGACTACAGCTCCCAACATCCCTCTCAACCAGTTACCTCAGCACCTAAAGCTTGGGAAAGTTACTTTTTGGGGATTACAGCTCCCAACATCCCTCTCAACCAGTTACCTCAGCACCTAAGGCTTGGGAAAGTTACATTTTGGGGGACTACAGTTCCCAACATCCCTCTCAACCAGTTACCTCAGCACCTAAAGCTTGGGAAAGTTACTTTTTGGGGACTAGAGCTCCCAACATCCCTCTCAACCAGTTACCTCAGCACCTAAAGCTTGGGAAAGTTATTTTTGGGGACTACAGTTCCCAACATCCCTCTCAACCAGTTACCTCAGCACCTAAAGCTTGGGAAAGTTATTTTTGGGGACTACAGTTCCCAACATCCCTCTCAACCAGTTACCTCAGCACCTAAAGCTTGGGAAAGTTATTTTTGGGGACTACAGTTCCCAACATCCCTCTCAACCAGTTACCTCAGCACCTAAAGCTTGGGAAAGTTATTTTTGGGGACTACAGCTCCCAACATCCCTCTCAACCAGTTACCTCAGCACCTAAAGCTTGGGAAAGTTACTTTTTGGGGACTACAGCTCCCAACATCCCTCTCAACCAGTTACCTCAGCACCTAAAGCTTGGGAAAGTTATTTTTGGGGACTACAGCTCCCAACATCCCTCTCAACCAGTTACCTCAGCACCTAAAGCTTGGGAAAGTTACTTTTTGGGGACTACAGCTCCCAACATCCCTCTCAACCAGTTACCTCAGCACCTAAAGCTTGGGAAAGTTACTTTTTGAGGGACTACAGTTCCAACATCCCTCTCAACCAGTTACCTCAGCACTTAAAGCTTGGGAAAGTTACTTTTTGGGGACTACAGTTCCAACATCCCTCTCAGCCAGTTACCTCAGCACCTAAAGCTTGGGAAAGTTACTTTTTGAGACTACAGTTCCCAGCATCCCTCTCAACCAGTTACCTTAGCACCTAAAGCTTGGGAAAGTTCCTTTTTTTTGGACCACAGCTCACCACATTTCTCTCAACCAGTTGCCTCAGCATCTAAAGCTTGGGAAAGTTACTTTTTGGGGACTACAGTTCCAACATCCCTCTCAACCAGTTATCTCAGCATCTAAAGCTTGGGAAAGTTACTTTTTGGGGACTACAGTTCCAACATCCCTCTCAACCAGTTATCTCAGCACCTAAAGCTTGGGAAAGTTACTTTTTGGGGACTAGAGCTCCCAACATCCCTCTCAACCAGTTACCTCAGCAACTAAAGCTTGGGAAAGTTACTTTTTGGGGACTACAGCTCCCAACATCCCTCTCAACCAGTTACCTCAGCAACTAAAGCTTGGGAAAGTTACATTTTGGGGACTACAGCTCCCAACATCCCTCTCAACCATTTACCTCAGCACCTAAGGCTTGGGAAAGTTACATTTTGTGGGACTAAAGTTCCCAACATCCCTCTCAACCAGTTACCTCAGCACCTAAAGCTTGGGAAAGTTACTTTTTGGGGGACTACAGTTCCCAACATCCCTCTCAACCATTTACCTCAGCACCTAAGGCTTGGGAAAGTTACATTTTGTGGGACTAAAGTTCCCAACATCCCTCTCAACCAGTTACCTCAGCACCTAAAGCTTGGGAAAGTTACTTTTTGGGGACTAGAGCTCCCAACATCCCTCTCAACCAGTTACCTCAGCACCTAAAGCTTGGGAAAGTTACATTTTGGGGGACTACAGTTCCAACATCCCTCTCAACCAGTTACCTCAGCACCTAAAGCTTGGGAAAGTTACTTTTTGGGGACTAGAGCTCCCAACATCCCTCTCAACCAGTTACCTCAGCACCTAAAGCTTGGGAAAGTTATTTTTTGGGGACTACAGCTCCCAACATCCCTCTCAACCAGTTACCTCAGCACCTAAAGCTTGGGAAAGTTACTTTTTGGGGACTACAGTTCCAACATCCCTCTCAGCCAGTTACCTCAGCACCTAAAGCTTGGGAAAGTTACTTTTTGAGACTACAGTTCCCAGCATCCCTCTCAACCAGTTACCTTAGCACCTAAAGCTTGGGAAAGTTCCTTTTTTTTTGGACCACAGCTCACCACATTTCTCTCAACCAGTTGCCTCAGCATCTAAAGCTTGGGAAAGTTACTTTTTGGGGACTACAGTTCCAACATCCCTCTCAGCACCTAAAGCTTGGGAAAGTTACTTTTTGGGGACTACAGCTCCCAACATCCCTCTCAACCAGTTACCTCAGCACCTAAAGCTTGGGTAAGTTACTTTTTGGGGACTACAGTTCCAACATCCCTCTCAACCAGTTACCTTAGCACCTAAAGCTTGGGAAAGTTCCTTTTTTTTGGACCACAGCTCACCATATTTCTCTCAACCAGTTGCCTCAGCATCTAAAGCTTGGGAAAGTTACTTTTTGGGGACTACAGTTCCAACATCCCTCTCAACCAGTTATCTCAGCACCTAAAGCTTGGGAAAGTTACTTTTTGGGGACTAGAGCTCCCAACATCCCTCTCAACCAGTTACCTCAGCAACTAAAGCTTGGGAAAGTTACTTTTTGGGGACTACAGTTCCAACATCCCTCTCAACCAGTTATCTCAGCACCTAAAGCTTGGGAAAGTTACTTTTTGGGGACTAGAGCTCCCAACATCCCTCTCAACCAGTTACCTCAGCACCTAAAGCTTGGGAAAGTTATTTTTTGGGGACTACAGTTCCCAACATCCCTCTCAACCAGTTACCTCAGCACTTAAAGCTTGGGAAAGTTACTTTTTGGGGACTAGAGCTCCCAACATCCCTCTCAACCAGTTACCTCAGCACCTAAAGCTTGGGAAAGTTATTTTTTGGGGACTACAGTTCCCAACATCCCTCTCAACCAGTTACCTCAGCACTTAAAGCTTGGGAAAGTTACTTTTTGGGGACTAGAGCTCCCAACATCCCTCTCAACCAGTTACCTCAGCACCTAAAGCTTGGGAAAGTTATTTTTTGGGGACTACAGTTCCCAACATCCCTCTCAACCAGTTACCTCAGCACCTAAGGCTTGGGAAAGTTACTTTTTGGGGGACTACAGTTCCCAACATCCCTCTCAACCAGTTACCTCAGCACCTAAAGCTTGGGAAAGTTACTTTTTGGGGACTAGAGCTCCCAACATCCCTCTCAACCAGTTACCTCAGCACCTAAAGCTTGGGAAAGTTATTTTTTGGGGACTACAGTTCCCAACATCCCTCTCAACCAGTTACCTCAGCACCTAAGGCTTGGGAAAGTTACTTTTTGGGGGACTACAGTTCCCAACATCCCTCTCAACCAGTTACCTCAGCACCTAAAGCTTGGGAAAGTTACTTTTTGGGGACTACAGCTCCCAACATCCCTCTCAACCAGTTACCTCAGCACCTAAAGCTTGGGAAAGTTACTTTTTGGGGATTACAGCTCCCAACATCCCTCTCAACCAGTTACCTCAGCACCTAAGGCTTGGGAAAGTTACATTTTGGGGGACTACAGTTCCCAACATCCCTCTCAACCAGTTACCTCAGCACCTAAAGCTTTGGAAAGTTACTTTTTGGGGACTAGAGCTCCCAACATCCCTCTCAACCAGTTACCTCAGCACCTAAAGCTTGGGAAAGTTATTTTTGGGGACTACAGTTCCCAACATCCCTCTCAACCAGTTACCTCAGCACCTAAAGCTTGGGAAAGTTATTTTTGGGGACTACAGTTCCCAACATCCCTCTCAACCAGTTACCTCAGCACCTAAAGCTTGGGAAAGTTATTTTTGGGGACTACAGTTCCCAACATCCCTCTCAACCAGTTACCTCAGCACCTAAAGCTTGGGAAAGTTATTTTTGGGGACTACAGCTCCCAACATCCCTCTCAACCAGTTACCTCAGCACCTAAAGCTTGGGAAAGTTACTTTTTGGGGACTACAGCTCCCAACATCCCTCTCAACCAGTTACCTCAGCACCTAAAGCTTGGGAAAGTTATTTTTGGGGACTACAGCTCCCAACATCCCTCTCAACCAGTTACCTCAGCACCTAAAGCTTGGGAAAGTTACTTTTTGGGGACTACAGCTCCCAACATCCCTCTCAACCAGTTACCTCAGCACCTAAAGCTTGGGAAAGTTACTTTTTGAGGGACTACAGTTCCAACATCCCTCTCAACCAGTTACCTCAGCACTTAAAGCTTGGGAAAGTTACTTTTTGGGGACTACAGTTCCAACATCCCTCTCAGCCAGTTACCTCAGCACCTAAAGCTTGGGAAAGTTACTTTTTGAGACTACAGTTCCCAGCATCCCTCTCAACCAGTTACCTTAGCACCTAAAGCTTGGGAAAGTTCCTTTTTTTTGGACCACAGCTCACCACATTTCTCTCAACCAGTTGCCTCAGCATCTAAAGCTTGGGAAAGTTACTTTTTGGGGACTACAGTTCCAACATCCCTCTCAACCAGTTATCTCAGCATCTAAAGCTTGGGAAAGTTACTTTTTGGGGACTACAGTTCCAACATCCCTCTCAACCAGTTATCTCAGCACCTAAAGCTTGGGAAAGTTACTTTTTGGGGACTAGAGCTCCCAACATCCCTCTCAACCAGTTACCTCAGCAACTAAAGCTTGGGAAAGTTACTTTTTGGGGACTACAGCTCCCAACATCCCTCTCAACCAGTTACCTCAGCAACTAAAGCTTGGGAAAGTTACATTTTGGGGACTACAGCTCCCAACATCCCTCTCAACCATTTACCTCAGCACCTAAGGCTTGGGAAAGTTACATTTTGTGGGACTAAAGTTCCCAACATCCCTCTCAACCAGTTACCTCAGCACCTAAAGCTTGGGAAAGTTACTTTTTGGGGGACTACAGTTCCCAACATCCCTCTCAACCATTTACCTCAGCACCTAAGGCTTGGGAAAGTTACATTTTGTGGGACTAAAGTTCCCAACATCCCTCTCAACCAGTTACCTCAGCACCTAAAGCTTGGGAAAGTTACTTTTTGGGGACTAGAGCTCCCAACATCCCTCTCAACCAGTTACCTCAGCACCTAAAGCTTGGGAAAGTTACATTTTGGGGGACTACAGTTCCAACATCCCTCTCAACCAGTTACCTCAGCACCTAAAGCTTGGGAAAGTTACTTTTTGGGGACTAGAGCTCCCAACATCCCTCTCAACCAGTTACCTCAGCACCTAAAGCTTGGGAAAGTTATTTTTTGGGGACTACAGCTCCCAACATCCCTCTCAACCAGTTACCTCAGCACCTAAAGCTTGGGAAAGTTACTTTTTGGGGACTACAGTTCCAACATCCCTCTCAGCCAGTTACCTCAGCACCTAAAGCTTGGGAAAGTTACTTTTTGAGACTACAGTTCCCAGCATCCCTCTCAACCAGTTACCTTAGCACCTAAAGCTTGGGAAAGTTCCTTTTTTTTTGGACCACAGCTCACCACATTTCTCTCAACCAGTTGCCTCAGCATCTAAAGCTTGGGAAAGTTACTTTTTGGGGACTACAGTTCCAACATCCCTCTCAGCACCTAAAGCTTGGGAAAGTTACTTTTTGGGGACTACAGCTCCCAACATCCCTCTCAACCAGTTACCTCAGCACCTAAAGCTTGGGTAAGTTACTTTTTGGGGACTACAGTTCCAACATCCCTCTCAACCAGTTACCTTAGCACCTAAAGCTTGGGAAAGTTCCTTTTTTTTGGACCACAGCTCACCATATTTCTCTCAACCAGTTGCCTCAGCATCTAAAGCTTGGGAAAGTTACTTTTTGGGGACTACAGTTCCAACATCCCTCTCAACCAGTTATCTCAGCACCTAAAGCTTGGGAAAGTTACTTTTTGGGGACTAGAGCTCCCAACATCCCTCTCAACCAGTTACCTCAGCAACTAAAGCTTGGGAAAGTTACTTTTTGGGGACTACAGTTCCAACATCCCTCTCAACCAGTTATCTCAGCACCTAAAGCTTGGGAAAGTTACTTTTTGGGGACTAGAGCTCCCAACATCCCTCTCAACCAGTTATCTCAGCACCTAAAGCTTGGGAAAGTTACTTTTTGGGGACTAGAGCTCCCAACATCCCTCTCAACCAGTTACCTCAGCACCTAAAGCTTGGGTAAGTTACTTTTTGGGGACTACAGTTCCAACATCCCTCTCAACCAGTTACCTTAGCACCTAAAGCTTGGGAAAGTTCCTTTTTTTTGGACCACAGCTCACCATATTTCTCTCAACCAGTTGCCTCAGCATCTAAAGCTTGGGAAAGTTACTTTTTGGGGACTACAGTTCCAACATCCCTCTCAACCAGTTATCTCAGCACCTAAAGCTTGGGAAAGTTACTTTTTGGGGACTAGAGCTCCCAACATCCCTCTCAACCAGTTACCTCAGCAACTAAAGCTTGGGAAAGTTACTTTTTGGGGACTAGAGCTCCCAACATCCCTCTCAACCAGTTGCCTCAGCACCTAAAGCTTGGGAAAGTTACTTTTTGGGGACTACAGCTCCCAACATCCCTCTCAACCAATTACCTCAGCACCTAAAGCTTGGGAAAGTTACTTTTTGGGGGACTACAGTTCCCAACATCCCTCTCAACCAGTTATCTCAGCACCTAAAGCTTGGGAAAGTTACTTTTTGGGGACTACAGCTCCCAACATCCCTCTCAACCAGTTACCTCAGCACTTAAAGCTTGGGAAAGTTACTTTTTGGGGACTAGAGCTCCCAACATCCCTCTCAACCAGTTACCTCAGCACCTAAAGCTTGGGAAAGTTATTTTTTGGGGACTACAGTTCCCAACATCCCTCTCAACCAGTTACCTCAGCACTTAAAGCTTGGGAAAGTTACTTTTTGGGGACTAGAGCTCCCAACATCCCTCTCAACCAGTTACCTCAGCACCTAAAGCTTGGGAAAGTTATTTTTTGGGGACTACAGTTCCCAACATCCCTCTCAACCAGTTACCTCAGCACTTAAAGCTTGGGAAAGTTACTTTTTGGGGACTAGAGCTCCCAACATCCCTCTCAACCAGTTACCTCAGCACCTAAAGCTTGGGAAAGTTATTTTTGGGGACTACAGCTCCCAATATCCCTCTCAACCAGTTACCTCAGCACCTAAAGCTTGGGAAAGTTACTTTTTGGGGACTACAGCTCCCAACATCCCTCTCAACCAGTTACCTCAGCACTTAAAGCTTGGGAAAGTTACTTTTTGGGGACTAGAGCTCCCAACATCCCTCTCAACCAGTTACCTCAGCAACTAAAGCTTGGGAAAGTTACTTTTTGGGGACTAGAGCTCCCAACATCCCTCTCAACCAGTTGCCTCAGCACCTAAAGCTTGGGAAAGTTACTTTTTGGGGACTACAGCTCCCAACATCCCTCTCAACCAATTACCTCAGCACCTAAAGCTTGGGAAAGTTACTTTTTGGGGGACTACAGTTCCCAACATCCCTCTCAACCAGTTATCTCAGCACCTAAAGCTTGGGAAAGTTACTTTTTGGGGACTACAGCTCCCAACATCCCTCTCAACCAATTACCTCAGCACCTAAAGCTTGGGAAAGTTACTTTTTGGAGACTACAGCTCCCAGCATCCTTCCCAAATAGGCTTTCCCGACATTTAGAGCTTGGGAAGGTTACTTCTTTGGGGACTACAATTCCCAAAATCCCCACTCAATGGTTTTGAATAGGCCTCAGAGCCTGGGAAAGAGAAAAAGTTCCTTTTTGGGGACTACATTTCCCAGAATCGCGTATCTGAGAGGGGGATAATGGGGATTAAGCCCTTCTCCGGGTCCCTTCTCCCCACTCACGGCGGATCTCCCGCTCCCGCGCGCCGCCCATCCCGCCTGGCTCTCCTCAGGCCGCCTCAGCCACGGAAATCTCCCGCTCGCAAAGCACGTCGCTGATTGGACGGCGGGGAGCCCGCGCTCTCCTTCCCATTGGCCCTCAGCCTTACCATGCCCTCATTGGCTAGGGTTCCACCAATCGGAAGGCAGTAACTGTGGCGTCACCTCCTACTGGTATTTTTCTTACGTAGCCACGCCTCTCTAGGCGGGGCTTCGTCTTGGCGGACGCTTTGCTCATTGGCCGCAGCTTCAACCAATCGAGAGAGCGCCACCGCCCATTGACGCGCCTCATTGGCCTTGTGGGAAGGGGCGGAGCTTCCGAAAAGAATCAGCTGGCTTTAGCTGTCCGCAGGGTCCTAGAGCCGGAGGTATCACTTCAGCCATGAGCCTATACAGTAGAGTCTCGCTTATCCAACGTTCTGGATTATCCAAAGCATTTTGTAGTCAATGTTTTCAATACATTCAATTCAATACCAACTGTGAATGTTTAATACATTAGAGTCTCACTTATCCAACATTCTGGATTATCCAACGCATTTTGTAGTCAATGTTTTCAGTACATTCAATTCAATACCAACTGTGAATGTTTAATACATTAGAGTCTCACTTATCCAACATTCTGGATTATCCAACGCATTTTGTAGTCAATGTTTTCAATACATTCAATTCAATACCAACTGTGAATGTTTAATACATTAGAGTCTCACTTATCCAACATTCTGGATTATCCAACGCATTTTGTAGTCAATGTTTTCAGTACATTCAATTTAATACCAACTGTGAATGTTTAATACATTAGAGTCTCACTTATCCAACATTCGCTTATCCAACGTTCTGGATTATCCAAAGCATTTTGTAGTCAATGTTTTCAATACATTCAGTTCAATGCAAACTGTGAATGTTTAATACAATAAAGTCTCACTTATCCAACACTCGCTTATCCAACGTTCTGGATTGTCCAACGCAGTCTGTCTTTTAGTAGCCAATGTTTTTGTAGTGAATGTTTACAATATACTGTGATATTTTGGTGCTAAATTCGTAAATACAGTAATTACTACATAGCATTAATGTGTATTGAACTACTTTTTCTGTCAAATTTGTTGTATAACATGATGTTTTGGTGCTTAATTTGTAAAATCATAACCTAATTTAATGTTTAATAGGCTTTTCCTTAATCCCTCCTTATTATCCAACATATTCGCTTATCTAACGTTCTGCTGGCCTATTTATGTTGGATAAGTGAGATTCTACTATATCATATTATTATTATTATTATTATTATTATTATTATTATATAATTACTGTTACTATGATTACTAAATTAATATATTTTAATACATTATTATAGCAATCTAAAATAATACAAAAGTCAAAATAAAAATATAAAATATTACTTTGTATTTGTTGTGTTTTTTGTAAGGGGGATATGTATTTTTAATATTATTACTATTATTAGCATTATTGATATTATTATGATTACTAAACTAATATATTATTAATACATTATTATATAAATTTAAAATAGTCCAAAAGTCAAAATAACCATGTTTTGTTTTGCTATGTTATTGTATAAGCATTTTTATTGTGTCTTTAATGTATTTTATTTTGTTTTATTGTATTTGTTTGGGCTTGGCCCCATGTTAGCTGCACCATGTCTTCAGGGAGATGGAGGCAGGATACAAAAATAAAGTTATTATTATTATTATTATTATTATTATTATTTAAAAGATACATATTACTTTGTGTTTGTTATTCATTTATTTTATCACTTTTCAACTTATTTATTATGCAATGCTTTTGACACTAAATAAAAAAAACTTTGTGATTTTTTGGAGGAGAGATAATTGCTAATCTTTCTGATTTGATTTGCAATTGTACCGTTTTGTAATGCTGTACTGTAGACCTTTATAAGCTGCGATTCTTCCTTTGTTCTGTATTTTTATGTGTAAATATACAAGAAAGTAAAGGAAAAGAGCTCCCAGTGGTGCAGTGAATCAAACCACTGAGCTGCTGAAGTTACTGACCGAAAGATAGGAGGTTCGAATCTGGGGAGTGGGGTGAGCTCCCACTGTTAGCCCCAGCTTCTGCCAGCCTAGCAGTTTGAAAACATGCAAATGTGAGTAGATCAATAGGTACTGCTCCAGCGGGAAGGTAACAGTGTTCCATTAAGTTATGTCAATGGCCACGTGACCTTGGAGGTATCTACCGACAACAACTAGACTCAATGTCAGGGGAAAACTTTTAGCTATATTTTTATATTTTAGCTATATATATATATATATTTTATTACAATACTTATATCCTGCCCTTCTCACCCATAGGGGACTCAGGGTGGCTTACAATAAAACACAATATAAAAATATAAAATTGTATTTATTAAACATTTATAAAAAAATATACATATAAATATACAATTGGCACAAAGGAAAAGAATGGGCCCTGCCAATGGCATATAATCTGAAATTTATGGGCATATATATATATATATACTAGCTGTGCCCGGCCACGCGTTGCTGTGGCGTTGTCTGGTGGTGTCGGTGAGAACTTGTTGAGGTAGTGGTGGTATTGAATGTCTGTTGTATGGTTGTCTTTATGTTTAGTATGCATGTGGTTGTTTGTGTACTGTGATAGAGGGGGTCTATGTCCCTGTGTAGTATTGTATAGTATTTATACGTTGTCCATGTGTTGTGAATGCTTGGATTGTGTCCTGCTGCATAGTAGAAAGGGTTGGGCTGGATGGCCCTTAGGGGTCTCTCCAAACTCTTGGATTCTATGCCTCTATTATTATTATTATTATCATCATCATTATCATCATCATCATCATCATCATTATGTAGAGGCTGGATGGCCATCTGTCAGGAGTGCTTAGATTGTGTCCTCCTGCATGGTAGCAGGAAGTTGATCTGGATGATCCTTAGGGGTCACTCCAAACCTTAGGATTGTATGTTATTGTATGTTATTGTTGTTGTTATTATTATTATTATTAGTATTGAGAGGCTGGGTGGCCATCTGTTGGGAGTGCTTGGCTTGTGTCCTGCATGGCAGAATTGGGTTGGGCTGGATGGTCTTTAGGGGTGTTTCCTAACTGTCTGATGCTATGATTCGATGTGTATTATTATTGTGCAGATATTGGATGGCCATCTGTGAGGCCCCTTTTTCACAGCTGTATAAAATGCTCACTGAAGTGGATTATATGGCAGTGTGCAGTCCAGATAATCCAGTGCCAAGCAGATAATATAAGATTATAAATGGGTTATATAGCTGTGTGGAAGGGCCTTGAGTCTGCACTGCCATATAATCCAGTTAAAATCAGATAATCCGTGGAAGAGGCCTAAGTGAGGCCTAAGTCTGCCTGTCCCCTGGGCTGAGTAGGTTGCTAGGAGACCAAGTGGGCAGAAGCCTTGTAACTGGCAGCAATTGGATAAAAACAATTATTGCTCTCCCTCTAATTAGGACTTTATTTTTCTTTTCTTATCATTGTATCAACCTGGAGGCATGGATGATGGGTTGTGTTGTCAAATTTCGAGGTTGGGGGGCCTGTACTTTTGTTGTTTTGTCCGCTGCCCTGATGCCATCACTCTTTTATATATATAGATATGTGTGTGTGTGTGTGTGTATATATATATATGTATATATATATACACACACACACATTTCAGATTATATGCCATTGGCTGTTTGTTTTATTGTAAAACGCCATGAAAATTGGATGGTTCTCAGTAAAAGTCATTCTAAAAACAACCAATGTTAAAAAACTGAACATACAGGGTGTTTGAAAAAGAACTCCCTAGCTTTAAGTATAATTAAATGGGAACTAGGGAGTTCCTTTTCAAACACCCGGTATTAAAATGAACACATTAAAATGCAAACTGAATGTTTTAATATATATACTTCAACAGGTTTTTATTGTATCAGAAGCAGATTGAGGACATGCAAGTCGCTTCTGGTGTGAGAGAACTGGAAGTCTACAAGGATGTTACCCAGGAGACACCCAGATGTGTTACCATCCTGAGAGGCTTATTTCATGTCCCCACATGGGAAGCTGGGGCTGACAGATGGGAGCTCACCCTGCCTCACGGCTTCAAACCACCAACCTTCAGGTCAGCAGTTCAGCCGGCACAAGGGTTTAACCCATTGCGACACCGCGGCTCCCTTATATATATCGACAGTGAACTCTGGGGATTGGTGGGTGCCAAAATCAGTTCATGAGTGTCCCTTATAATAATACAGTAGAGTCTCACTTATCCAACATTTGCTTATCCAACATTCTGTATTATCCAACAGAGTTTGCCTTTTAGTAGTCAATGTTTTTGCAGTCAATTTTTCAATACATTGTGAGGTTTTGGTGCTAAATTCGTAAATACAGTAATTACTACATAATTACTGTGTATTGAACTACTTTTTCTGTCCATTTGTTGTATAACATGATGTTTTGGTGCATAATTAGTAAAATCATAACCTAATTTGATGTTTAATAGGCTTTTCCTTAATCCCTCCTTATTATCCAACATATTCGCTTATCCAACGTTCTGCCGGCCTGTTTATGTTGGATAAGTGAGACCCTACTGTATATGATTATATATAATTTTAAGCTTCCAATCTATGCCTTAACCTTTGTGTATTTTAATATGTATTTTATGGAAATGTGTTTTTATGTGTGTTTTATATGTTTTATACATATTTTATAGAATAAAATATTTTTAAAATATTTTATATGTTTTATATGGAGTGTTTTTAAATGATTATGTGTTTTAGCAGTGTTGTAACCCGCCTTGAGCTGTGAAGAAAAGTGGATAAATGGGATTCAGAAGGGCCGTGAAAACATGGTTATGTGCCCAAGCTTTTGATGAATAAATGACAAAGTTGACATGGACTGATTTGAGGATGTAGAATGAGGATCTCAGACAAATGGAATTAATTATATATACGTTTTTAAGGTTTTATAATGTGTTTTAACAATGTTATTAATAGATCTGTTATTGTTTTGTTTTTATGATTGTATTTTGGGCATTAAATTTTGCCAATTTTTGTAAGCCGCCCTGAGTCCCTTCGGGTGAGAAGGGCGGGATATAAATGTTGTAAATAAATAAATAAATAAATAAATATTATTATTATTATTATTATTATTAATGTAATAATATGCTGACCCTTATAGGAAATGGCAAATTCAAGCTTTGCTTCTTGGAGTATTTATTTCTAATATTTCCAAGCAGAATCCATGGTGGATACAGAGGGGTTGTTCAAGCCTGCCTTCACATCATTCCTGACTTGTGACCTTAACGTAAACAAAACTTTCTTGGGCTGAGTGTGTGACTTTCCCAGGTTAATCCAAAAACCTAAAGGAAAAACCCTTCCCTCCTAGAGGACCCATAGGAAGTCTTGTGAGATTGGGTAAATCTTGACTTCCTTAATTATTTGAAGCAACAACAAAGCAAGCCTTGGGATCAAAACTGGATTAAAAAGAGGAAGCCTGGATCATTTACAAGCTTGCTTTGCTTCAGTGGCATCACTACAGCTGGTTGTAGTTTGGGAGAACAACGTTCTTCTTGGTGTCAGAACAACGTTCTGAAAACAAGAGAGATTATAGTCTCAGCCAAATCTATTTCGATAGAATAGTAAAAGTTGGAAGAGACCTCAGAGGCCATCCAGTCTCTGCTTTAAAACCTCCCAAGGAAACTCCACCAGACTCTGAGGCAACAACAGATTCGAGTTGAACAGCTCTTACCTTCAGGAAGTTCTTCCTAAAGTCTAAGTAGAATATCTTTTTCTGTAGTCTGAATCCATTGTTCCATTGTGTCCTGGTCTCTTAAGAGAATCAGAAAACAGGCTTGCCCCCTCCTCAATATGACCCTCTCAAGCTTCTCTTCTCTAAGCTAAACATCCAAACCTCCTTTGACCATTTTGCTGGCCCTTCTCTGGACACTTTCCATCTTGCCCATCTCCTCCTTGAATTGCTTGGCCCAGAACTTGACTCAAGCTTATTATTCCAGGTGAGGGCTTTTTCAGCTGCTGTTGGATCATGTTCAGCTTGTGGTCCATAAGGACACCTAGATCACTTTCTTCATGGTCTGTTTTCAAGCCAAGTGTTATCCTGGTTACTTTTTTATCACCAACGTGTAGCACCATACATTTCTCCCTGTTAAAATTCATTTGGTTAGTTTTGGCCAATCAGTTCTCTGATCCTGTCGTATGAGCTATTAGATCTCCCTCCCAATTTGGTCCCACCTGCCAATGTGATAAGCATGACCTTCTATTCCTTCATCCAAGCCACTGATAAATATCCCGAATAGCCTTGAAAGGCCCAGGACAGAACCAGCTTTAGGAAACTCAAATGGTCACTTCTCGAGAGGAGGAAGAAAGAGGAGCTGGACAAAAGCATCCTTTGGATTCGGCCAGTCCAGTTCCCAGTCCAACCCACAGGAAAGAATGATCCAGCCCATACTTGTTGTTGAATGTCATGGGGAAACTTGTCAAGGGCATCATCGAAGATATGCTACATCTGCAGCATTCCCTTTGTCTATCAAGCTTGTAACTCTATGAAAATAAGGTTTGTCTGGCATGACCTTTTTGAGAAACCCATGTTACTTTTAGTGAGGATGGCATTCTTATTTAATGTTAGGGATTCCTCTTCTTCAGAAGAGGAAGGGGAGCAGGAAAGTGTTCATGAATCTGAGGGTGAGTTGGAATCGGAGGAGGAGACTTTGTAAGTACCCTCATTTCAGGAGAGGCGAAAGGAAACAGAGCAGAGACATCGTTCAGCTAGAATAGCTGCCAGAAATGTAGCTGAGTTATTAGGAACTGCCCTAGCAGCTGAGAGGAGACTCGGGGCTATAAAGCAGACGCAGGTGCAGCCAGCTCTTGCTGGTAACAAACTGACTCTAATGCCTTCGCTCCCCTTGTGCCTGCTCCGGGTCTGCATCCGGATTTACTGCTGTTTCTTTGTCTGAAGTGAGACTGCTATTCGATTTGGGAATGTATCAGAGACTAAGAAGTGCATTTGCCCTAAGACTTCCTTGCTTCCTTTTGCATTATTCCACTGAGTGTGCTGTACTTTATGTTTTGCTGAAGTAAAGCAGTTTTCATTTACTTACCACAGTGTTTTAAGGCTGTTCTTCAAAGACAAAACAGGACATCTAAGTGCTTACAGAATGTCTTCTTAAGAATCTGCTCCAGAATTTTTCCTGGTATTAGTGTCAGGCTGATGGAGGCTGGATCTACACTGCCTTATTGTCAGATTATCTGATTTGAACTGGATCGTATAAATCTACACTGCCAGATAACCTGGGATCAGATTCTGGGATATAGGGCAGAGTAGCGGGGGTCTGAGAGGTGATTGTTTGGGTCCCTTCTCTTCTCTCCCCCGTTTAGAGATAGGGACAATATTTGCCTTCTTCCATTCTGCTGGAACTTCTGTTCAAGAATTCTCAAAGATGCCAGGTGTTTCTGAAATGACTTTTATCAGTTCCTTTAATACCCTAGGATGGAATTCTGCAACAAATCACTCTGACTAAGAGGTCATGAGTTTGAGGCCAGCTCGGAGCCTGCGTTTGTCTCTGTCTTTGTTCTATGTTAAGGCATTGAATGTTTGCCTTATATGTGTAATGTGATCCGCCCCGAGTCCCCTTTGGGGTGAGAAGGGCGGAATATAAATACTGTAAATAAATAAATAAATAAATAAATTCATCTGGTTCTGGAGACGTGAATTCATTCAAGATTTGCCAGATATTCCTGTACCGCCTTTTAACCTAATTTGTGTTGCCTTTCCCCGTCTGCATCCTCTGCTCCATCCTCCCCGAGTTGAACACTGATGACCTTTGGGCAAAAAGACACCCAATCTCTGCCATACGCACAAATGAGCAAGTCTGTGTTGCGTTTGGGAAGAACCCACACTTCGGTCAGACATACACACACACACATACAACACACATGACACAATAAGTGGTTTGGCAATGTTTTTTTTTTTTTAAACTACATTACATACAGAAACTTCAAACGAACGCAGACCACAAAGGAACAAAATAAATCATTCCCGACGACAATAAAACCATTCCTTGTTGTTTAAAAAGCCGCTTACGTAAATGTTTTTAGTGCTCACAAAAATTAAATAAAATTAAAGATCAAAACGGAGAAGGAGTCGCGGCAGAAAGCCACGAAGGGGCGGCCCGGCTGGCACGCCAGACCACGCCAAGACCCCTTTGCCGCTCCTTTTGCCCCAAACGTCCCCCTTGACGACCCGGGGAGGGGGCTGGGGCGGCAATACCGTCGGTCGCAGACCTGCAACGTAAAAGTGCTGGAGAGTGAAGCCCCTTCCCTCCCTATTTCCTCTCTGCAGGATCTTCCCGCTGGATCCCTACGGCCCGACAGAGAGCCCCTTCTCTCCTCGACAAAAACAAAACCGAAAAAAAGTGGAGAAGAGGAAAGAAAAAAAAAGAAAAGAAACCGACAGGAACACAAAAGAATGAAACCCAGGCCAAGTACAAAGGACATACAATCTTGCAAACAAACCATTAGTTTTTTCTTCTTCTTCTTCTTCTCTTTAAATTATTTTTAACTCTACATTCGCTAGTTTTAAATAAATTACCCACAGTGAATACTGTAAGGAGGTTTGTGGTCTGCCAGTTCTCGAGCTCCTGGCACGGAGAAGCATGCTACAATCTTCAGGCGTCTAGCAAGGAACTAGACTGGTAAGGCTCAGCTACCGAGTGGGAATTGGACAGAGTCCGGCTTAGGGGTCAGGGGCAGGGCAACCGAGGTGAGAGGAGGAGGAGGAGGATGAAGAAATGCAAAGGCGCTGGCAGTGCTGAGCCTGGCTGGCGTCAGTCCCCGAAAGAGGCCCATACCGTTCTCCCTCCCCATCCGCCCCGCTCTTATCCTCTCTCTCTAACACACTCACACATTATCCCATTCACACAGCAAGCAAGAACACATAACACTCTATTCCACCCTGGCAATGCAGAAGTCTCCATACCTGCTCAGCTTCCCTCTTCCTCCCTTCAGAGCATCGTGTCCTTCACCCTAATATAGCTTTCTTGGCAAGCTCTGTGGACATCTGCACCTAGGGCTCAGTTTTCAGAAAGAATGACACTGTTAACTAACTCGTCTTGGCAATGCAGAATTCTCAATACCTGCCTTCACAGCATTTCCTCCTTCTGGGAGATTTCTATGGACAACCGCATCGAAGGCTTGGTTTTCAGAAAGATTAGATCAGGAGTGTGCAATCTAATCCTCTGAGAGGGGAGAAGGATCATACAGTCCATTTCGGTTTCGACCACTTTGAGGTCACTACATCTGCAGGACAGTGGGTAGTGGTCCAAAATCCCACCCTGACAAAGGCATTCTAAATTCCAGTTCATCTTTTCCAGAGGAGAAAGGGAAGGACAGCCAGGCTATGAAGTGTTGCCAGAGAAGGACTGATAAGATCGTTACTCCCAAGATAGAAACAAACAGTGGCACTAAGGAAGTCAGAGTGAGAACCGTATAGCCTTCCAAATGGTGCAGAACCACAACTCCCATCGATCCCAGCCAGGACAGCGAGTGGGAGATGCAGTGCCACAATGTCTAGAGGGCTATAGAGTTCATATCCCTGCGCTAAAATGCCTTGTGCAGAGGAATCTGCTGGAGAGAGAAAGGAAGTGGCTCGCTTGAAGGCAAAAATCAAGATAGGAGAATATCTTCTTCAAGCTTCTCTCCAAAAGAAACCCTTGAAAGATGCTGACACCCAGCCAGGCTCAACAGAGAGGGAGATATTCGAGGCCAGATCTGAGGTTATTTCATTCATGTAAGACAGTCCTCTTATGTTTTTGACCCCAGCAATGTCTCACTGGCCGGCCAGAGAGAAAGCCCTGGGCCAAACAGCTCCTATACTTTTTTAAGTGCTCATCTGGAGAAGGAAGGACCAGGACTTTAGTGTTATGCAGCATTGCATAAAAGCAGCATGTGTTTGCTTTAGAGCAGGGTTTTCCCAAGCTCTGGCCTTTCATATGTTTTGGCCTTCAATTTCCCATAAACCTCTACTGGCCACAGTGGAGGCTGCTGGAAGTCGAAGTCCAAACACCTGGAGGATCACAGTTTGGGAGTCCCTGCTTTAGAGAACCTGCCATCTTCCCATGATCAGGAAAACGCCTAGAATTCAATATAACTTCCAAAAGCTTGGGCAGACACCAGTTCATTCGCATTCAATCTGACTCCACAAGAATTTAGAAGGTACC
Source organism: Anolis carolinensis (assembly GCF_035594765.1). Taxonomy (NCBI): domain Eukaryota; kingdom Metazoa; phylum Chordata; class Lepidosauria; order Squamata; family Anolidae; genus Anolis; species Anolis carolinensis. The sequence continues at coordinate 3,229,386 of NC_085844.1, read as the reverse complement.
TGTTCATTTGTACAGATCACTGAAATCAATTAAAAAGATAGCAAGCTGTTCAAAACCAGTCCACTTTGACCTGTAGATATCAGAGCAGCGTCTCCCCAAACCCTAGGGCCTGCCAGAAGTTTCGAACTATAACTCCCAGAATGCCCTGTCCTGGTATGAGCTTCAGGGCTATGCCATGTCGTAGCCTTTTGCATCTAGAGGGCCCAAGGATGAGAGAAAGCTGTTTTCAAGGAAGGCAGCTTTATGGAGGCAAGTATCTGGCATGCAGATGACCCAGGAGAAAGAAGGGCCGCACAGCTCCCTAGGAAAAGTGCCTGGCTGTTCAGCTGCAGAGAAATGCCAACTGAAGTTGCCTTAAACTCTATTCCACTTGCCACTTCTAGAACCCAAAGCCATGATTCCAAATTCACCTTGTTATCCCAAGAACAGGGATGCCAGGCAATCAAATCTGCCCATTCCTGCTCCCCCTAACACTCCAGTTCCAGTGAGACAAGATCATTTGTCGCCTTTTCTTCCTCCATGCCCCAATATTCTACGATTCTCTTAAGAGAATAAACCATTTGCCTCACCATGCGTTTTGCATGTTAGCAGCACTTGCCAAGCAAAGGACCTGCCTTCTGTTAACTTTGATGGCAAAGCCTAAACTCCTGGGTAACATCAAACCTGTAATAACTACTCCCTAAAGAATTTTTGTAATATCTAACTCCCTCCTGGAGTTGCAGACATCACAAGACAGGCAGCACTTGCTTCCCTGGGATGAATTCCTGCTGTTTCTAAGTACATTGCAAGATTAACTTTTCCCCATTGTCTTCCCAAGAAGCAAATAAGGAGAACTTTTGCAGCCATTGTCTTCCCCAGAAGGCAATAGCTGCAAATGTTCTCCTTTTTTGCTCAGTCATTTTCACTCCAAGGGAAAGTTAGCCCTGAAGCAAGGAAAGGCAAGGCAATTAGTCTCCAAACTTATTTTTTTTTTATTCCAGATTTTCAAACCATTGGTAGGGTGGTGGCTCTTTTGTCAAGAGGAATTTATTTGCAATTCTTTCTGCATCTCTGTCAATACATGAATGGGTGTGGGAAGGACCCCTGCTTCAAGGTAAGGAAGAAGTTTGGGACTAACACTGGTGAGGATTTCAGGGAGGCCACCCTGATCCCTCCCTCCCCAACCCTGGGCCTCAAGGATGGCTCTCCTGTGTTACAACGACCCAAGACCTCCATCAGGTCTTGTTTGCTTTATGCCCAAGGGCTTTGTCATGGTTCCAATATTATCTGAAAATTGCTCAGCCTTGAATGCATGATAGGTGACTTCAAGTAAGCATTCATTTGGGCCAGGGTTATTTGTGCACTATGCCATTTTTCAAGCAACTATACCACTTCCCAGAAAGGGCGATTTTAAGGGCAATGTTGCAGAAAGCCAGCTCTTAACAACAGCTGACCTACCCTACCCTTCAGAGACCAAGAGCCAGCTCCTGATTCAGAGTAACCGAGATTAAAAATACCACAGCAGGAATAATGAAGAGACCAGCGTCTTGTGCTTTTGACAACCCTAAGGTGGTAATATGCCTTACATGGTCAATTGCAACCAATTCTGACTGAAAGTGAAATATGCATTTTAGGCAGGCTTTTCTTTTGAAGAGCACAGCTGTGCACCTTGTTGGAAAAGACATGCATCCTACTCACATAGATCTATCCTCCATTCTGAGACTGAGCCAACTGGAACGGCTGAAGGAGAGTTACTCAAAGACTTCTGCAAAAGTGGAAACTACCCAGGAAGCCAGACATATCCTCTCCCTACGTTGAATCCCTTGCTAGCCATGGGTCAGAGAAACTCTGCATACACTTTGCATCCTTCCTTCAATATATGCCAGGACAAATCTCTCGTGCCACAACGTTTGAGAATCTTGTAACCTATCAAACTGACCTCTTTTTTTGCTGATTTTGGTGCCCTTCCTGAGACAGGGAATCTGGCATGACACACAAAGTGCAAGTTGGGCATGGCATGGCGAAATGCTTCTACAAGGACTGGTGACCCTGAAGACAATCCCAGACTCACTCTTCACCTTTCTAAATAAGCTTTTAAATGCTTGTTGCCTGCCTCTTCTAGTATTAGGAGGTTGTCAGGAGAAGGGGGAAACATGAAAGCTAGAAGATCAAATTGTTTTGTTACCCCTTTACAGCACAGGTCGCAGAAAAGAAAGCACCTGCAATGGATTTCCACATTATACCTGATCCAATTAGTTCATATAAAGTGTAAATTGCCACCTAACGTAGGCCTCATTCAAACAAACAAAAAGCCCAACATGGGGTGGGGTGGGGAGGCTTAAGGAGAGGAAAGAAAATAATCTTGAATGCACAGTATTAACATATGAGTTCCTCATGATACATAATAAGTCTTTTTCACCCCACCAGCTCCCCCAACACCTCTTTAAAATAACCTTTTAAGAGCAATGCGCAAAATATCCCTGTAGATCTTGTTGAAATTTGGTGAACGGCCCCCTCGCTATCCTCATCCATAAACTTGCTCTATTTATTATTTTTTTCTTTTTACATACATAAAATCACATTGTAAAATTGCATAATTACTTAGAAGAGCCTGTTAAACTCACTTGCACAAGGAAAGAAAACAAAATAAAACAAAAAACTGGGAAAGTTCCCAAAAACAAGACAGAATAAATCACCCTGCATTCCGAGAATCATTCACTTATTTGGGTCAGTCCTACTTGTTTTTAACTAGTCTGTCAGATCAAGCCAGCTTGGGGGACAAGGGTCACTGGGGGGGCAAGAAAGAAGAGGACAAACTGGGCAGCAATTGGGGACAATAGAGAGATAGTTAGTCTGGGGTGATTTCTCTTTGCGAAGTGCAATTCAGACCACACTGAAAGTGCCGCAAGGGCCACCAACACTCAAAGATGCCAGTTTGTCATCCCAACTCTTCCTTTAAGTCTGGCTCCCTCAATTCAATTGCTCTATGACAGTTGCTAATTCACCTGACTATGAAAAGCCAGGGAGGGGAGAGATTTGGACAATTGACGTACAAACAGAAGAAGGCCAAGGCAGTTCTATTTGCACTGCAAAGCACTTTCCTTGGCAAGACTTAGGTTATCACGCTACACTCTTAAAGCATTGTTATTTCACTTGAACTGCTAGGGCTGCTACCAATGGAATCCTGGAATTTTCACTTTAGGGAAGGAGGTTAAAATTCTCAGCCAAAGAGGCCTGGCCTCACTAAACTTAAAGAAAAAAAAAACAATTCCACAGGAAGCAGATATAGGAGTTATTATCACATTATACTTTCAAAAGTTGGCATCCCACGTCAAATCCTGTGGCTGCCTCCTGCAGACTTCTGGGGTTTGTAGTTCTGTGAAGCCCAGGAGCTCTCTGGATGAGAATTTTATAGGTCCCTCCCTAAACTGCAACCCTCGGGATTCAACAGGAAGCAGCCATTTGAGTTAAAGTGAGATACCAACTCTTTAAGAGTGTACTGTGATACTTTACAAAGTAAAGGAATGGCAATTTAAGAGTGTAGTGTGATAATCTCCTTGCTCTCCCTTGCAATGTGGTCCTTTAGCTCAGCTTGAAGCAGCCTGGCCAAAAACAAAGGAAACGAAAGTAAAAATCCCCTTGACTGGGGTCCCTGAAGGTGTCTTCTTGAGGTCCCCTCCCACCCCTACACCCCACATTGATTTTATTATTCCAGTACAATAAAACAGAACCCACCACTTCCAGGTTCTGGAGGGCAGCACAGACCCTGACCCGCCACCACTTTGGAGACTTACATCTTGCGGAGATCACAAACAACCATGACACAAAGGCAGCCTTTTCACAATGTATTGACAGGTGGGGGTTGCCGGCTGGTCTCTCCTGGCTCTCTCTCAGGCCTGGCCCCTAGCCGGCATCCATCCAGCTCCCCAGCCAGCCACCTGTTCTTAGCAGAGATGGAGAGAGACGAGGAAGGCAGCAGCCACGTTCAAAAGCTTGCCATATTCCACACATGCAAAAGATTCTTTTCAAATAACCAAATAATTGTGGGATCATAAAGGGGCCGAGGCAGCCATACGAGGTAACTCTGGTTCAGTGGTGCATTCTTTCTCTCTCTCTCTCTCTCTCTCGCTCGCTTTCTCACGCTCACTCTGTCACACCTGGAAAATCCCAAGCTTATAGCTTACACTTTACTTCTGTATCTGGAATATAAAGAGACGCAGGTTGATGTTCTTGGCTGCCAGCAATTTGTTACATTCCACAGAGTCTATGATAGGGAGGGGCACGTAGTCCGTCTCGTTGTTCTCGTTGGTGAATACAAAGTGATAGATCACGGGGTTGATTTTTACGTCATCGTAGGGTCCCTTGAGCAGCAGGAACGAACACTCCATGGGGGAGTTGATCTTGCTCTTGAGAATAAGCTGGAAGGAGAGGGTCCGTTTGCACGAGAGGTTGGGGTTGCGCTCCGAGTCGTTCACCCGAGCCTTCAAAACCCAGGTCTGGTTCAGCACCGTGAACCGCGGCGTCTCGTAGTAGAGGCGGGTGATGAAGTCGTCAGTGCGGTACGGACGGAACTGGACCTCTGCAAGAGAGTATGAAGAAGGGAGTGGGGAGAGGGGGAGGAGAAGGGGAGGAGAGACAGGCAACAGTTAGACCTTCATGGAAGCCGGCAGCAGGAAGAAACAAAGCTCACGTTACCTGGAAGCTACTGTGTGGGGCCTTCTCTGCCATGACGTATGGAGGCCAGGGTGAGAGTAGCCATTCAGAGCTAGTCAGGGAAAGAAGCCACTTGGCTTCTTGGAGGGAAGGGGGAGAGAAGGAGATAAAAACATCAATACATTACAGAACTTTAAAAAACACTTCAGTTTCATCTTCGAGGGAAAGAAGGAAAGAAAGAGAGACAGAGGTAGAGAGAAAGAAGCAGTAATGAAGCCCACATACAGTCAACGAAACCCCTACCAATGCAAACACCCCCTCCTCAGTTCCTCTGTCATGGAAGAACACTGCAGCAGAACACAAAAAGTGGCCAATCCAAGGATTGACATTCAATGAAGTGCTATGCCTCAAACTCCATGTTTATTCATCCAAAGGTGGTATTTTCCCCTCATTGCTGTGTCTTCCGTCTTCTCATTTCAGAACCGTTTCCTGCGGTACTTCCTCAGTAAACCACCCAGAGTGGTTTTGCAGTGTACAATGGCATCACTGCTCTCACATTCAGACCGTAGATTCAAGGCCAGACCTTCAGGAACATCAAGTTGGAGGCCTCTTCCAGTACCTGCGTAAGATTTCTTGGGACACTCAGAGGCAATAAAGGAGACACTTCATGCTCATTCAGCACAGCAAGAGCAAGGCAGATAGTTCCAGGTTCATGACAAGTAGAAGCATAGATTCATAGAATCATAAAAGCATAATGTTGCCCACACATCATTATGGATGCATAAAAACCAAGTCAGAGAAGGCAAATCTTGTAACATAGAACCTTTATTTTATTCAAATCAACAATACAAATGTCTTCAGCTGAGCAAGGCATAGTTCACCACAGTGTAAACCAAGAAACAAGGGGTGGGTGGACTGGGATGGAGCAATAAGGCCTGCTGGTGTTTCACAGTGCAGAAAATCCCAGAGTGAGATACACAGAGACAAAGATCAGCACACTGCCTCATTCAAGGCTTTAGCCAAGCCTAGACCCATACGGTTTAGCACAGTCCGCTGTCAGTCTGTTCAAAACATTTTTTCTGATAAGAGTCCATAGTGCAATGACGTGTTTTGTTTTGTTCTGTTCAAGTTTATCAAGATTGGTTGGCTCAAGTGTTTTTTAAAGTCTTTGGTGCACAAAACCCTTAGGACTCTCCCGGGACAAACTCAGGGACAGGGAACCTCTGTGGACTTTTTTGCATCCTTCGGTGTTTCCAGAGGACCGTTAGGAGAGCACAGCAGCGACACCTGGACAAAGGAGGCGATGGAGTTATTCAAGCCACACAAATAGCCCGATTCAGCCCTTTTCTTTTGTCCTCTCCAAGTATCAAGTGTCCCCTGCCTCTCCGACTAGCAGCCGTCTCCTTGCTAGGGCAGAGCAAAGTGCCCACCCGGCTTCTCTCACAAAAGGCAGAGTGTTCAAGAACACCAGATGAGTGACAGTTGCTTCCACCCCCCACCACCCACAGATTGCTGCCTATGGAGGTTGACAGCCCACTCCCCTCCCTGTCTGGCTCTTCATTTCCTTTTCACATTCAGCTTTGTCACCGAATTGCCTGCCGACCTGATTCCAGCTGCTTGACTGGGTGTCCACTGGGAGCCATGAATATCTCCTAACAGCAGAGGTAACTTGTCACTTTATTTCATAGCTGGAGTTCACCAGGACTCCATGCTGCTTTGCAAGCATTAAAGCACTTCCTCTCAATTCAGCTAAGAGAGAAGCACAAAGCATCCCTTCAGGCTGCAGCACCTGCTCCCTTAGAAGTGGAGACAGAAGGCTAAATCCAAGTGGATCCTCTGCGTAGGAAAGAAGGAACATTTACAACAAAAGAAAAGTGAGCTTCAACATCATTTCTCCTTTCTCCCTCCCTCAAGAAACCCACCGTCATTAAACACTGGCTTTTAAAAATGTATTTTCAAGTCTGCTTCAGAATACCCTTGGAGACATAAACTTACCTGCAATCATCATTTAGTTCCACCAGGTTAGAAGCCAGTTTGCTTCCTCCTTATTCCTGAATATTTATCATTATAATCTACACACACACAGACACAAACTCACACGCTAGATTTATGCTCTAAATCAAGAAAATCAGAAAATCACAGTAGAAATGTCTCCTTCTGAAAGGAACCCCCAAGAAAGCATGAGCAGGCATAAAACCACCACACAAAACAACTAGCTCAGTAAACAATAATCTGGACTAAAGATAGGAGTTTCTTAATACTTCATTCCACAAGAAAAGACCCCAAAGTGCATGTTATTCATAAACCAGATTCCCAAACCAGAAATCATTCAATATTCAAATCACACAAGGTATGCTCACGCCCACCCACCTACCCACTGACAGAACCAACACTAGTTTTAATCCACAGTTTGGATCCAAAGACAACACCAGCACCTTACCTTCAGTTGCAAAGTTGTCCTTCTTCTGGGTGGGATCAATACTACCAATCAGCAAGGGGAGGAATGCCGAAGAACCAGGCTGCCAGCCTCTGAACTAGCAATCCAAGAGCCAAATCCTGTGCACAGGCCTCACAACGACCTGTCACTTGACTTCCTTACATCATACATGACCTCTTAAGACACTCACCACCACCATCCCTGCCTGACCCAGGAGGGAACCTCATCTGGAGCTCTCAAGCAGACACAAAGGAATCCAACAGAGTGATTTGCTGGAGCAGACATTTGGTCCAGTGGCCCTGCCTGCTCAGCAAAGACCCGTTCTTCTGGCCTAGAGGAACGTTCAATCAGTAGACAATTGACAACATTGTGTAAAGGAAGACAAAGCATTTTTTTTTGAAAAAGGGAACTAAGGCTGCAGCCTAGGCAAAACCCAGCAATTACCTGTATAGCCGATCTTCTCAAAGCTGAGGAGGCCGAAGATGCTGTTGTAGAGCTGCATCTCCTTCTTATGTGTTTGGTCCATTTCATCTAGAATCTCCATCAGCTCGTTCCCGGTCTTGGTGGGGTGTGTGCATTCCGCCTCGTGGACGGTGAGCTCATGGAAAGGCCCCTGCCATGGGCACCCAATCCGCTTGTACTTGCACCGAGTGACCCTGCAGTATAAGAGGAAGCAAAGCTCAAATAAGTAGCGGCCTGAAAGTCATGCTTGGCAGATAAAGGCCACGGGATGAAGGATGCTGAAACACCAAAGTCCAGCAAAGCTTAGGCCAACAAGAATTCTTGACTACAAGAAACCAGGTTGAGATGAGACCCTGGTCCATCAAACCCTTTTTAGTATCAAATTACACAGCAGCAGAACTTCTAGGCATGGTTTCCCTAGGAAGCTGTTGGACAAACTAATAATCATGTAAATTCAGTTTAGGCAATATACACTGGTAAACAATAAGAAATCCTCCATGTCTTTTCAGCTCCAACGCTATTCGGTGATAGAACTTCACATAACAACAAATCAGACAGCTTCAGGAGTCTAAAAGCCAGTGACTCAGCACCATCTATACTGTGTGTGCAAATACAGGAAGAACTTCCCATCACTCAGGCTGTATCAGAAAGAGACTGCGTTCAATCCAGTGGCAACAGGAAGTGCCTCCAGGGAACCAAATGGATATCCTCCTACCGCAACTGTAGATGAACACTATTGACTGGTTATAACAAATGAAACATACATGAGATTTTAGTAAAAAAATATGTTTAATTATATGCTACATGAAATAAGACATCCTTGCTGTTGATCAATTTAATCAGATGATTTCTGTGATCTGGTACAAGACCGATTTCTATCACATCTGCACACCTCTAAATGTTGCAAGTCTCTCATATCTCCTTCTGACAGTTCTGAAAAGAATAACCAACCAAGAAAATCCTCAATTATAAGTTGTCCTTCAGAAGGAAGGTGGTTCAAATCCTTGCTTTTAATGTGGCCTTGTTCCTTCAGAAACAAGAATTTGTTTCTAACATTTGTTTCTAACATCTAACATTATAATATACTATACCATCTTAACACTATAATATACTGGGGCAGCCAAAAATATCCTCCATATTCCAAATGTGATCATAAATCTTATTTACAAAAATGTTCGTCAATAAGCATAGAATGTGTTACATTCTCTAACAAATGAATTTGTAACATACCCTGAAATCTTTTTCTGTGCAACTGGCTGAAATTCTAAATCTAATAGGAGACACTGTATCACTAAAGCTCTGGTTTATCAGTGCTACACATTCTTTCACACACTGCCCACTCTTTCACACACTTCAAACCTTTCCAGAAAGCATAGCAGAAAGCTCAAGTATTATGATAACCAGACATCATGACTCGTTCTTCCCAGCCTGTGGATCCTACTATAAATTTGGCACACAGTCTTGGGATTCAAAGGTAGCAAGCGTGGCCGCCTACCTGTCCTGGCATTCTTCTTTCTGATGTCTCTCCAGAAGAGAGCGAGGAAACTGCCGCAGGCAGAAGCCGCACTCGGAAGGCAGCTCGCTCACGGCCTTTTCGACGGCCAGATTTCGGCAGCAGAGGCTCTTGCTGATCTCACAGCGGCAATTGGGGCACGTGGCCTGTTCCTCTTTCAGCCGGGCATCTGCCAGGAGGTGGATGAAGCACCCAGCGCACATCAAGTGGCCATTGGTACACTGGGACAAAACGGAAACCAGAATGTCAGAGGTCTTCTAGAAGGGGCAAGAAAAAAGATTCACTCCGCTCCAGCTTGACTCTTTTTCCCCCATCCTGGCACTTTACTAGGTCTTTATGCTTTAAAATCACATTTGCAAGACAACATCTTTCTACTGCATTCCTGGACAAGAATACAAAAAAGATGGAAGGTGGGAAAAAGACTGAGGAAAGGAAAACAAAACAGCCTATACTTCTCCTCCTCCTCAATATGTGACCAAGCATGCCCCAAGCCCAACCATGTTGGCTCTAAATCAGCTGTCAAATTTAAGTTCTCTCTTCCTTATTCACCCAGATAAGCTAAAGAAAAGTGATTGTCATAAACCTGCCTATACTTAAATACACTTCATTGGGAGTGAGTCCAACTAAACAGAGCAGTACTTATTTCTAAATGTAACATGTGCCTGTAACAAGAGCCACCCACAGGAGACTGGGAACGATCCTAGAACAGGACATTCTATTTATGACATAAATAAGTTAGCAAATGTCAAACAATGCTTTATACAGTTTGGGACAAGCTGCATTTCAGAGGCAGAAACTGGAAAAACCACCTCTGAGTCTTCCTTGCCTAAGAAAATCCAGTCAAAGTCATGGGATCACTATAAGGCAACAGGCAACTGGGAAGTATATGTAAACAAACAAAGCACAGAGAGCCTGTTGAAACCAGACAGACAGACCAGAAAAATGGCACGTTTTCAAGGACACACAGAGGTGTAATCGACACTTGGGCCAAACTCATCAAGCTTGCTTGGTTGTTGTGACATTCACGGACTCCCACATGCCTGTAAATGTATACTGAATATGGTACAGAACAGACCCATCTGGCCTGCCAAACTGAGTGATGATAACTCCCTTGCCGGTGAACCCACTTCACCTGCATTGGAGGTGAAGTGAATGCATTCCATTGGAGGCAGAGTTGGACATTATTCAACGTTCTGCATTGGAAAGCTCTTTGAAAGTCTCCATTAAAACTTGAATTCATTACATGGGAACTGCTAGCCACCACAGCCACAGACAGCCCGTAAGCCACCTGCAAGACCCCAGAACACTCATGGGCATGAATAGAGGACCGGAGACAGCATTTCACCAGATCATTGCAAAAGCAAACCACCAAATCAGATCTGTAGGTACTGCAGATTCTTATAGCAGCCGGAAAGCATTTCCATGTCTCAAATTGTCATTACAGTATTTTTCTGTAAGCAGGTAAAATTACAGAGTTAGAAGACACCACAAGAACCATTCAGTCCAAACCTGCCATGTAGGAAAACACAATTTAAGCCCTCTGGATAGATGGCCACCCAGTGTCTTTTTAAAAACCTCCAGAGAAGGAGACTCTACCAGACTCTGAGGTAGCATATTCCCCTTTTAAAACAGTTCTGTCAGGAAGGTCTTCCTAATATTTAGATAGAATCCCATTTCCTGCATTTTGAATCCATTGCTCCAATGTGCCCTAGGCTCTGGAGCAGCAGAAAACAAGCTTGCCCCCTCATCAATGTGACACTCTTTCAAATTATAATGTCTCCGCATAACCTTTTTTCCTCAAGCTAAACATACCCAGCTCCCTCAGCTGCTCCACATAGGGATTCATGGTTTTCAAACCTTTGTTTGCTCTTCTCTAGACACTTTTCACCCTGTCCATATCCTTCTCGAATTGTGGTGTCCTAAACTAGACACGTTACTTATTAATTCTTTATAGGCTGATCTTTTTCTTAACTATATTTGTTGTAAAATGCACTGAGCCTCAAACTGGAAAAAAGGAGGAAATAATTAACAATAATAATATCAAACATTGCTTCACTATTTTTATGTTTATACTGCAGCATTGGAAACCCATCGCTATATTTAGTTTCATCATATAACATCGCCATTTTACTATGATAGCTTCTTTAGCTCTAATTCATTTTTTTATAGTTATCCATGGTTTTAGTTTGTTTTATATATTAAAAACCTGGCTGTGAATTACCTAGGGAGAAAAGCAATATATTAAATAAGTAAACAACCAGCCAAGAGAGAGACAACCACAGCACATACTCTATGCAACAAAGAGGTGGCCAGATGAAGGCTTCTTTGTTGTCTTTTAAGTCTTTGCTAGTTCTCCTGAGGGGGAGGCAGGTGCTTTAGAAAACTAAAGGCTGGTTTTACTGGTTTATTCCAATTTACAATGCCACATGGTTCTTCACAAGCCTAATTGTAAAGAAAAGCAGGTCATAAATGAGGGAGTGACTAACGTTTTTCAAAGGCAAACTCCTGTAACTATGGAACCCATGTCTATGGTTTCACTTATCTATGTCCAGGGGAAAACCTTGCCTTTAAGAATTTGCTAGTTCATTCAAAATGACGCTGTGGTATGCCAGGACCAGCATTTAATAATGATCAACCTTTTCCAGGGTTTCAGATAATGTATCCCTCATGGATTAAGGGGTCCTACAGTACCGGCTATTTCACAAGTGATATCCCACTGGAGTATAGTGTCCAGATCTATTCACTTAGGTTTCAGGCTTCAAGTATTTTAATTTCATCTCTCTTCTGCTTCTTATCCTGACCTTTTCTACCATCTCAGTTTTTCAGCCTTGAAATGTCCAAACCTTTTAATTTTCATAGCCTACCAACCAGACCCACTATATCACCAGATGACAAACAAAGGCAAGACCAGCTCCCTAAGTATCCTGCTACTTCACTGGTGCTATCTGCTCAGAAATCCAGTCTCGCCACACACTTTATACTAAGCTGTTGAAAAAAATGGCCACCCACAATATATTCTAAATTTCAGCAACAGCAGAAATTTAGAAATAGTGCTGATAAGCTCCCTCTATCAGCTCCAGCTCCATGCGGGGACATGAGAGAAGCCTCCCACAAGGATGGTAAAAACATCAAAACATCCGGGCGTCCCCTGGGCAACGTCCTTACAGACGGCCAATTCTCTCACTCCAGAAGCGACTCAAGTTGCTCCTGACACGAAAAAAAAAGTCACTAGCTTCAAACAACATGGTCACACTAAGCTGCAAAATTGGCCTTCCATGCCACAAAGCTGGCCATTAACGATATTTTGTTTTTGAGATACATATGTAAGTCTTGTTATGCATGAGTGGAGCAAATCATTTGCCATAACATGACAAATGTATTCTACTGGCATATAGCAACATTGCACGTTGCTGTTCAAATTGTAGCTTCGCACTATGCAATAGTACAGTCATTGACGTGTACTGCATGTTGTTATTACACAGGGATTGCATAGTAATAGTGCTATATACCTCTGCATGTGGGTATTTACACTGTTCTGAGGGGAAGATGATTGTTGTGTAGCATGGGCAGCCCTTCCTTTAACTGTTCCCTCTACTCCTACAAACGGCAAAGCATAAAGTCGGGTTGAAGGGAGATGAGAAACTGCTTTATAGCGGAGAAAAGCAGAGAAGAAATCGGTAAGGGTTCTGAACTATTTTTAATACAGTAGAGTCTCACTAATCCAAGCCTCGCTTATCCAAGCCTCTGGATAATCCAAGCCATTTTTGTAGTCAATGTTTCCAATATATCGTGATATTTTGGTGCTAAATTCATAAATACAGTAATTACAACATAACATTACTGCGTATTGAACTACTTTTTCTGTCAAATTTGTTGTATAACATGAAGTTTTGGTGCTTAATTTGTAAAAGAACCTAATTTGATGTTTAATAGGCTTTTCCTTGATCAGTCCTTATAATCCAAGATATAAGCTTCTGCTGGCCCGTTTAGCTTGGATTAGTGAGACTCTACTGTACTATGGAATAAATACCTCAGGGTAGAATTCACAATAAAGCAGTTTTATTCAAGGGAATAGTAATCAACCACCTAAAACTCATGAGCAGGTAAGTGAGCTAAATATGAGTGATGCTTTATGAGGAACAGCTATTATGCAATTACTGAACAGGCTGTTCACCTCTTAGCACCTGTGGAAAGACTGGCTGAATTGGCACAAACAGATACAAAATGCACCTGGGCCAAAGTGGGCTGTTTCTGGATAATGTTAATCCATCAGGGCAGGGTACAAGGTGAGCTTTCCTTAATCGGAAATCCAAAAACCACCAAAAGCATTTTGCTGCCAGCTGCTCATTTCCACCTTTGAGGTAGCAGCTGCAATGCTCCTACTCATCTATCTCTCAGATCTGGAAAAAGATTGGGAATCTGAGAGGCAAACAAGTAAGAGCATCTAATGACTGGTAGCAAAAGAGAGAGACTCTGAGACATGAACAAGCAAGACAGTTGCTGATACCCTGAAGTGTCCGATCAGCTTCCCAATTTTAAGACTCCATGTCCGAGGAAGCAAAGACTCAGCTAGGAAGCAAGGCCTAATGAGTCCTTGTGAGATCAAGACATAAGAGTGCTATAGAATGTGAAATGCCTCCTAAATGGATGCTACTAAACAAATGAGTCTTTCAGTCCCAGTTCTACAAGCAACAGCAAAAAAGAAAAAAGAACCCTCACAGGGCAGCTGTCAAAACAAAACCACAAAGTCCTCTCCAAACCAAAAATATTACACATAAATGGTTATTAAGCATACTTATTAATGATACCCAAACATTTTGGGAAGGCCAGTCTATCCTGTACATTCACAGCATTCAGGCCCTTTAATTCAACAACATACCCTGCAATTAATCTGTTTATAGTCTTCAGGCACACCCCTTCCTGATTCCAAGCTTCTTTTTCTAAGCTATGTTAGTTATCAAGAGAAGAAGCTATCTTCCTCAGGGTGCTGGTCTTTAAAAGGACACGTTGGACCCACTACCTAATAACAACTTTGTCTAAAGGATTTTAAAAGCAACATCACCACACAGATAATAGTAAAAAAAATTAAGGCACACAAATATGTCTGAAGTAAAGATGGCTTCTGGCTCTGAAGGCACTGAAGACTGTAAAATAGGCCATGTTGCTGACAGACTCCTACCAGCATTGAAGGCACACACACTGCTGTAATTCTGCCCCGGTGTTCACCTCTTGTGAGTTACTAGGTCAGCTGCTCATCTGTGAATTGGAGGATTCCCTTAATACCATCAGAGACAATATTCTGCTGACTAAATTGGTTTAAATTATCAATGTTATGTTCTATTCACTGATATTAGGTTTAATTTGATGTTACATTTTTAACACTGTTTTCATATGTGGGGTCTTGTTGGGATTTTATGCCAGTATTTATCTGTTTTATGAAAACATTGAATGTATGCTTTTGTTTGTTGGAATCCATCCTGAGTCTCTTCGGGAAGATAAGAGAGGAATAGAAATAAAGTTTATTATTATTCTTGTTTACCACCCTTTAGGAAATATTGCACACATCCTGGAAAGCAAGGGGGTGAAAGAAATGTTGATAAGTGGAGGCAAGAAAAAATGACAACAGCCCAAGAAAGGCAAACAGGGTGTTTTACGTCATGGAGGGGCATTATTTTACTGCACCCTTGCATACCCAGCCTGTCAACCAAAAATTATCTTCCAAAGTATGATAGTGGCAACTGATTGTCTCCAAACAATGACAACTAATCCTCAGGAGCTGGAACACAATACCTAAAATGGATTGGAGTACAGATTGAGCATTACTTTTCTGGAATTATGAATTCCAAAATCCAAAAATTTTCAAAACTTTAGAATTGACCACAGAATGACTGAGATAATGGCATCTTAGCTTTCTGATGGTTCAATCTACACAAAATCAATTACAATATTTTATATTATTTCCATCAGGCTATGTTCATAAGGCGCATATGAAACAAATTTCATTTTTAGAGTAGAATACCATATCCAACGTACCACAGTAAGCATGCATATTCAAATACGGACATTCCAAATCCATGCAAGACCTCCAGCTAGATGCTAGAGCAGTGGTTCTCAACCTGTGGGTCCCCAGATGCTTTGGACTTCAAATCCCAGAAATCCTAACAGCTGGTAAACTGGATGGGATTTCTGGGAGTTGGAGGCCAAAACACCTGGGGACTACAGGTTGAGAACCACTGTGCTAGAGCATGCCAACAGGAAAGTGTCCAGACTTTTTTTTTTCAAGATGTCCACAGAAGGAGTCCCCACCATCTCTCCAGGTTTCATGGTCGAAGAAGCCTTAATATTAAGGGGATCTTTCTAATGTTCGATCTAATCAACTATCTTAAAGCCATTAGACCCAGTCCAGACATCTGTAACAGAAGATAATAGGCCTCTTCCCTCCTCTCTGTAAAATGCTCAGAACCATGAGGCCTGATCAGTGCAGAATACAGTGAAAATATTCCTTCCCTTATCTTGGAAACACCTTTCTTTAAAGAACATTCCAGCCCTTGGGAGCATGCCTGTTTCTGCTCTTGACCATTCTGGTAGGGAGAGATGCTTTCAACATCAGACAGTACCTTTGACTGATCCCAAGTGTAGATTACCATTATTAATTAATCCAGAAAACGTTATGTACATGCACCTCTCTCAACACCTGATGAGATGCTCAGCTGCACTTACATCAGATGAAGCTTCTGAATCATTTTAGAGAGCTGTCTCGTAATATGGAGTAAAAACAAGACTGAAACCGCTGGATGCCACATAAAGACGCTGTACTAACACAGTTTCCATTATCAGCACTGACTCAGAATTTAATTGCCTGTATGCCTCTCTTCACACACCTATCAACAACCCTTCCCTTCCCTGGATTTTAAGCCTCTCTTTATACTGGTAATTCTACCACTAATCCTGCTGCATCAGTTTTTTAAAGGAAAAGTTAAATTCATTCTTGACTGATTTTCCAGCAAGGAATTATGGAGACAGTACAGTTCCAGCATTTCTTTATGCTCCATAGAACACCATGTGGGTATTATAGGGTGCAATCATCAAAATTTAACATCACCAAGGAGATGACCTTTGCAGTTAGGGACTTAACCAAGGCAGCTCACATGCTTCGATCACATGCTCAGTGTTTCTGGTTCACACGCTGCTTCTTTTACTCCCTATTCTACCCCAATTAAGTACAGGAGGAGGGAACAGACTGTTTTTATGCAGTAGAAGAGGCATCATTGATACACAACTGGACAAAAGCCATCTGATTGTTGGTTGGCCTTCCTGGTTCGCTTGAAGAGTCTTTGGCTTCTTCACCCATAAATGGTTGCAGGGATTCAACTAAGAAGAGAAGCTGAAAAAAGTAGTATTTCTCTCTTCAAACAAGAAAAGTCCTTGAAAGGAACAGTGAATCTCCATGGTATGGCAGACTACATTAAGGCACATCACTGAGCTCTTTCTTGACAAAACACACAGCTGTGCCTCATTTATCCCAAGAGTCTATGAAACCCACAACAGACTTTGCTCAGAAGAGAGGGTACAATTGCTAGACAGCATTACCACGGTAAACTAGTTATCAACAGCCAACAGTCATGATGGCTTTATATTGTGTTAGATGCAGTCTGCTTCTTAACATCAGTAATTGGAACATTCGTGCCCCACTGTGGGTTTCTTGCAGACATCTGGCTGGCCACTGTGCAAACAGAACACTGGTCTAAATAGGCCTTTGGTCTAACCTAGTAAGACTATTTTTGTCTTCATGGCTGAATCTCTGGGTCGTCACAATGTTTCTCAAACTCTGCTCCTCCTGGTGCAAATTAAGAATTGTGGGAGCTGAAGTCCAAAACATCTGGTGGAGCAGAGTTTGAGAAACACTGTCCATAGATGTCCCCTCAACTTTTATGCCTGGATTAGAAGTCCAGTCTCCATACTTAAGATATACAAACTTAATGACTGTTTAAAGAAGACCTTTTTGGTCCTGATAATTTTAGTGTCTAGCAATGAAGTCTCAACATTTCATATATGTCTGATGAGACATACAATTTTTATGATCTAAATAGTACTTTCTTAGGTACCTATCCAGGAGAACACTTGCCAGCAGTTAACCTACTGCAGCCAAAGCCAACAAAACATGATCCTTATAATGCTTGCTTTTTATGAGGCATAAGCTTTCATGGGTTACAGCCCACTTCATCAGTCTACTTGCACCTGGCAGAAGGTGGTTGAAGTCTAAGAAATCTTATGCCAAATAAAATTAAAGATGCCACAGATTTCTATGTTGAAAAAATCCTTTGGCTGGCATGTTTTTGGAAGTATGATGAAAGGAAAGCAGACAAAGCCAAAGAAGAAAAGGGAACATTGTAAATAATTATCTATTTCCTGTGAGAAAAGAAGATCTATTTTATATATTTAGGAAGAGGAACAGTCCTTGCAAGACTAAATAATCAACCCACATACCAGATTAAATTCTGAACCTTTCCCACCCTCAGCACCATTTATGGGTCTCCACTACCTTTCTGATATGTCCATTATATCATAGAATCCTAGAGTTGGAAGAGACCTCACGGGCCATCGAGTCCAACCCCCTGCCAAGAAGCAGGAAAATCACATTCAAAGCACCCCCGACAGAAGGCCATCCAGCCTTTGCTTAAAAGCCTCAAAAGAAGAAGCTTCCACCACAGTCCAGGGGAGAGAGTTCCACAGCTCTCACAGTGAAGGAGTTCCTCTTAATGTTCAGGTGGAATCTCCTTTCCTGTAATTTGAAGCCATTGTTCCGTGTCCTAGTCTCCAGGGCAACAGAAAACAAGCTTTCTCCCTCCTCCCTAGGACTCCCCCTCACATATATATACATGGCTATCTTTATGTTGTTATGTGTACATGCTTGCTTCACATATTGTGTTAGCAGATTGCAAAACATACCAACAGATTATGGGAAGTCCTAAACAGACACAATGAGGAAACACCACAGCTGGAGATGTGTGCTAGTAGCTTCCAATGCACTGGATGAGGCTCACCTAGCACTTAAAGCAAGGTTCTCTCAGAATCTCTAAACATTGGCCAAGAAGGATAGGATTTTAAGGAGGATCATAATTTGAGACTCAGTATTGTAGTTCTGAATCTGATTTTACAACATAAATGCCATAAGTATATTGGAGGAAAACACACAATTGCTCACTCTTGGTTTGCTATTTACATAAATGTTTTGCTAGGAATTTGAATGAGTGTCTATATGTTTTCAAGTCACCTGATGATTTATGGAAGCTTCATGTTTTTCCCCATTGGGTTTTCTTAGTTAGAAATACTCAAGATGTGATTTTATCAGTTCTTTTCTCTGAAGTATCACCTATAACTATAGCACTTGATATTTGTTAGCAGTCTCCCATCCAATTTCCAACCAGGGCTAGCACTGTATAACTTCAAAGACAAGGCAGGAGCTGGTGCCTTTAGCACATTTAGGATACCAGGAACTAACATTTAATAAACCCCTGACTCAGGAAGAAACACAGATTAGAGGGTGGCTGGGTTCCATGACTGACAAATGTCTCCAACAAAGCCAGATAGAAGACTGAGGTGCATATGCATGCTCATCAGTTACAGAGAATGAGAACATTTCCTATTTTGGAGCCACCTTCCATTTTGCTTATAGGAATGCAATATGATAAGGGAAATGACATCCATGTAATATAGATGGTACATATGATCTAGACAGATGTTACTATATAGGAGAAGTAAAAACATAGCTTAAGCCTCATTTATAAGTTCACATCCTTACAATTTACTAATCCAGATAGTTAAGATTCCTTATATTTTGTATTTACCATCTTCATATGGGTTGTATTACCTATCAAATGAGGGAGGGATGGCGATCCAGACTATCACAGATCATTAGATTTAACAACGTATGTCAAAGATAACTAACTTATCAAGCAAATTTCTTGAGCAAGGAAAATTCCGGTCATATTTTACTGAAGATTTCTTGCTCAAGAAAACTGCTTGTAGTTTCTCCTCTGCTTCAAACATTTTGTCATTTTTAGCAGTACGGTATGTAACTTGGCCTGAGGTGGATTTGGTCAGATGTTTAACATTAAACAAGCTAACAATGGGCCCTTTTACATAACAATTTAAGTGTCCTAGCTGCATCCCATTGAATCCTGGAGCTTGCAATTTACAGAGTCACTAGAACTCCTAGGTGGAGCATTCTAAATGTCCTTCTCTAAACTGCAAATCCCAGGACTCCACAGGATGCAACCATTGCAGTTAACACTATAATTTTGGAAAGAAAAAAAAGGCCTCTCAGAGAAATGGGCAACATGGTGCTTGCCAGGTATTTGTCACCAGAACTGCTGGCTGGAACGTATGAAAACTAATTCAAAATGTCTCTCAAACCCCTGGTTACCCACCCTAAGAAATCAAAAAAGCTACTGCCCGGGAGTCACTTTTGGAGTGGTCAACTTCCACTCTGCATATCTGTTGAACACACATTTTTCCATGCATACACATGTAAACTGTACCCAAATAATCCATGTCAGGCTGCCAGAGCGAAAACTGGAGGGTGTTACTGAATCCTTATTGTCTGTGTAGAAGAGAAGATTTGAATTTATTACTTGTTTGTGTGTCAAGCCTCCCCTACTGAAATCCCCTCTTCTACACACTTAATTACTTACTTACTACTTACTACACAACCATTAAAGGGATAGGAGGCCTCTCCAGTTTCCAGCCTGGCAGCCTTGAAACCATGACTCTCCTACACCTGTTTACTTGGAAATTGCACCCACCTGGATTTAATCTGGGGGAAAAAAAGGGCGTGCCTGCACTGCTACCAAGAGCAGGTCATAATTAGACCTGATGAAAGAGACACCTGTGAATGGGGCACTGGCAGGGTGGTTTTGGTACTTTAAAGGGATTCATAGTCACAAAACTCCTTAGGAATTGAGTGTGTTTTTTAAGGAAAGGGAAGAGATTCCTCCTAACTGTAAAGAAAATAAAGGAGAGTTTGAGACATCACTTATGATGTTGTTCAAGGGGGTGGGCTGGGGATGACCCCCCCCCTTTTGAGAGGAGGAAAGGTAAGAGTCTCGACAATTTTGAAGGAAACAAAAAGCAGATGAAGGTATCATCTATCAATGTTCCATTGGCTTGGTACCTGCAAGAATTAAAGGGGGGCTTTATAGAGTTCCAGAATACCTTCTGCATAGAAAATTGAGGCTGAGAAGTTGTTTTTGCATTTTTTTTTGAGGGAAGAAATGGAAGGGAATCCTCTATAATTCTGAAGGCATCACCTATGAATGAAGCGCTGACAGGTCGGGTTTGGTACCTCCATGAATTAAGGAAGGGGGCGTTATAGAGTTCTAGAACTCACAAAAGGAAGGTCAAGGAGCACCTTGAGAAAAGAAAGGGAAGGAAATTATCCATAATTCTGAAGAAAATAAAGAAAGGGGGGTTGAGGGATTAAGAGAAGGCCCTTTTTGGAAGGAAGGTTATAAGAAGAAGGAAATAAAGGGGTGTTGGAATGTCCACAATCCCTTGCAAGCAGGGAATTAATGTTGAGGGGTGACCAGAGGACCATGCTTTTGAGAGGGAAGACAGTGAAAGGAATTGTCCCTCATTCCAAAGAGAAGAAAGGGGAGCTGAAGGCCTCACCAACAAACAAAACATTGGCAGGTTGGTCTTAGTCCCTGTATCAACTAAGGAGGGAAGGCTTTATGGCACTCCAGAATCCTTTCTGAGTAGGAAACTGAGGCTGAGAAATGACAAGAGAACCCCCCCCCTTTTTCTTTTTTTTTTTTGAGGGAAGGAAAGAAAAATCCTCCATAATAATTCTGAAGAAAATAAGGGGAGGGGGGACAGAATGCCTCACTGGCAGGTTAGCTTTGGCACCTGAGTGAACTGAAATGGGGAGGGGGGCATTATGGTATTCCAGAACCAGAAACCTCTGGAGTATTAGCTCTCCCTAATTTGGAGTCATCTGCAAACTTAATAAGCATGCCCGCTAAACCTTCATCGAGGTCATTAATAAAGATGTTGAACACTACTGGGAACAGGACTGAACCTTCTTCATGGCACTGCACGAGTCACTTATTTCCAGGATGAAAATTGGTGAGCACCCTTCGGGTAGCAATATTATCAAATTGTATCAATATACCTCTGATATTCTAGGCCCTTGGAAAGAGCTCGATATTCAGAGACAAACCCCACACACTTGGACTTCATGTGCATGTGTGCTGTGTTGTTATGTACATAATAAATGATAATGATAATGCTCATGGTCACTGCAGACTTGGGGAAGCATGCAAAAATATTAAATAGTAAAAATGGTAGAAGAGTGTAGACTTACACATTTGTGGGGTTTTAATGGCACAAGACACCCATGAAAGGGGGAAAAGATGCAAATTTGAAAGTTGTATTTTTTTTAACCTGAGTGTACAATCTGGAATCTCTAGGTCTCATAGAGTCACACTGGAGGACCCAAATCTTCCCAGAATTAACATAATCAAATATATGAATAGCCCACCAGAAACTGATCAAACACAATAATACCAGAGAACCCACAAATGCTTAGAGAAGTGCCATCCCTAGACCTTCCAATGTGATTGTAGGGTCAATTTATAGAATCCTAGAGTTGGAAGATACCTGGTAGTTCAACCCCATTCTGCCAAGAAGCAGGAAAATCACACTCAATGAACCCCTGACAGATGGCCATCCAGCCTCTGTTTAAAAGCCTCCACTACACTCCATGGCAGAGAGTGAATTCTACTGCTGAACGGCAAGAAAGTTCTCCCTAATGTTCAGGTGGAATCTCCTTTCCTGTAGCTTGAAGCTGTTGTTCCATTGCATCCTAGTCTCCAGGGCAGCATAAAGGAAGCTTGCTCCCTTCTCCCTATGACTTCCCCTCACCTCTTGATCCATGGACCTCATCATTGAAACAGCTCCACTGGCTGCCGATAAATGTCCGGTCCCCAATTCAAAGTGCTGGTTATTACCTATAAAGTCCTAAACGGTTCAGGTCCTGCCTATCTTTGTGACCGCATCTCCTATTATGTACCAGCATGAACTTTACGATCCACCGCGGAGGCCCTTCTCTCGCTCCCGCCATCATCTCAAACGCGTTTGGTGGGGACAAGGGAAAGGGCCTTTTCAGATGTGGCTCCCTGGCAGGGACAAATGCAAGATACTCCACTTAGGCAGAAAAAATGGAATGCAAAGATATAGAATGGGGGATGCCTGGCTCGACAATAGTACATGTGAAAAAGATCTTGGAGTCCTTGTGGACAACAAGTTAAACATGAGCCAACAATGTGATGCGGCTGCTAAAGCCAATGGGATTTTCTGCTTCTTGGCAGGGGGTTGGACTGGATAGCCCATGAGGTCTCTTCTAACTCTACTATTCTATGATTCTATGACTCTGGAACTCCCTTCCGAAAGAAATCAGACTAGCGCCCACACTGACTTCTTTCAGGAAAGATCTGAAAACCTGTTTTTTCCAAAGCACTTTAAATTAAGAAGAACATCAGAGTGAGCCCCTTCTGCTATTTCTCCAACACTTTGCATCTTATCTCTGTATCATCCCCATCAGAAGTTCTAATGCATTTCACCTTGTTAGCCCTACCGGTATTCCTCGCCCTTAGTCCGAAGACCAATTATACTGCTCTGGGGCACTGAATCATGTCTTAACTCTTTTAAAATTGTTTTTGTTGTATTTTCTACTTTGATGTATTTATTGTTGTGTTTGGACTTGTTTTTACCGTTGTATTTTTATACTGTTCGGGCATGGTCCCTTTGTAAGCCGCCCCGAGTCCCCTAGGGGAGATGGGGCGGGATATAAGAATAAAGTATTATTATTTATTATTATTGACAACCCAGGCCTGGATTAAAGGCGAGGAGTTCCCAGAATGCTTAGCTGGGGTCCCCTGTTTTTCTCTGAGGGAGAAGAAGGGGAGCGCCGCCATTTTCTTTTTTCCTCCTGAGGGGAAGAAGGCGGCGGCGGCGGCGGCGGCGGCGAGACGGGCCTTCCATGTATGTATGTGTGTGTGTGTCTCTCTCTCACCTGGTAGACGGAGGCCTTGGGCAGGTCGAGGCAGACGGTGCAGCAGAGCACGGAGTAGAGCCGCTCCTCCAGCTTCACCCCTCCGCCTCCTCCCTCGGCGCCTCCCGGGAGCTTGAGGCGCTTCTTGGGCGGCGCGTCCGAGTCTGCCCCCGGCTCCGCTTGCCGGCCTGCTGCTCCTCCTCCTCCGCCTCCCGCGGCCACTCCAGGCCCGAGAGGAGGCCCTGCTTCCTCAGCGCCGCCCGGAACAGGCCCCGCGGCTTCCCCCAGCGCCGCGGCGGCAGCCCCGGCCACCACGCCTCCGCCTCCGGGCTCGCGTTCGTCCGGCCCCGACATATCCCCCCTCTCCTTCGGCCGAGCTGTCTCTCTTCACCCGGTGGTGGGAGAGGCCTCCGCCGGAACGACTAGGCCGCTCGCCTCAGGCGCCGCCATCTTTGTTTGGCCTCCTCCTCGTCTCCGAGGCCACGCCCACGACGACGCCCGCTAGCCAATCAAACGCCCCGCTCCCACGCAAGCGCAGAAACTCAAGGACAGCGGCGACGCTCCTGTCTCTTGACGCCGCCGCTCCTCCAATCAGGGAGTAGGAGGCGGGGATGTCACTGTGACAGAGGGAAGGGCCAATCAGAGTCGGCGGCCAAAGGGGAGGTGGTGCCACCGCACTCCATCCTTATACAAGTGATGTAAGAGCTTCTCCAATCAGCGCTCTCAGGAGGCGGGAGCAGAGGGAGAAGATGTCACTGTGACAGCACAAAGAGCGAATCCCAGGTGGAGGAGGGGAAGATGTCATTGTGACAGGGTGAAGAGCCAATCAGAGTCGGCGGCCAAAGGGGAGGTGGTGCCACCGCCTTCCATCCTTAGATAAGTGATGTAAGAGCTTCTCAGGAGGCGGGAGCAAAGGGCGAAGATGTCACTGTGACAGCACAAAGAGCGAATCCCAGGCGGAGGAGGGGAAGATGTCATTGTGACAGCGCGAAGAGCCAATCGGAGGCGGCGGCCGAAGGGGAGGTGGTGCCACCGCCTTCCATCCTTAGATAAGTGATGTAAGAGCTTCTCAGGAGGCGGCAGCAAAGGGCGAAGATGTCACTGTGACAGCACAAAGAGCGAATCCCAGGCGGAGGAGGGGAAGATGTCATTGTGACAGCGCGAAGAGCCAATCGGAGGCGGCGGCCGAAGGGGAGGTGGTGCCATCGCCTTCCATTCTTATATAATTGATGTAAGAGCTTCTCCAATCAGCGCTCTCAGGAGGCGGGAACAGAGGGCGAAGATGTCACTGTGACAGCGCAAAGAGCGAATCTCAGGCGGAGGAGGGGAAGATGTCATTGTGACAGCGCGAAGAGCCAATCGGAGGCGGCGCTCAAAAGGCAAGCCGTGCCACCGCCCTCCATCCATTCATTACATAGATTGAGTGATGTAAGAGCTTGGCATCCGCTCCTCCAATCACCGATCTCAGGAGGCGGGAGAACAAGACGAGGATGTCACTGTGACAGCACGAATAGCCAATCGCGTGCAGTGCTTCATCCATTCATCCAGTGTGTGACGTCAGTGCTGGCCCTTCAGCTTGATGTTTTTAGCCCTGACATTTACACGTGATGAGCGGCACGTGAGAAAAGAGGTCACGTGTCAACATATAAATTAAAAGTAATTAAAAAAGAAATAATATATACTTGAGTTTTAATATAAATGTAAGGTAAACTATTTTTTAAAAATAGAGAAAATTAAGATGTTGTTTATAATTAATATGTTTCTATATTATATATAATATATATTATTGCTGTTGTTTATTCGTTCAGTCGCTTCCGACTCTTCGTGATCTCATATTATATTATATTTAAAAATAGAGAAAATATATAATTGATAATATAGATTATCTATGAAGTAGACTTAAATTAATCATATTTTTAAAAATACAGAGAACTAGTATGTAATTAATAATATAAAATGTATTTAAAGTATATAATATGTAAATTATATTTTAATATTTTAAAAATAGAAAATTAATATGATATATATAGATTAAAATTACTTATATTTTTGAAATAGATAAAATTAGTATATAATTGATAATATAAAGCTATATCAATTACATGCTAATTTTCTCAGTTTAAAAAACATAATTTTAATCTACTGTATGTGTGTGTATATATATATATATTATATATTAATTTTCTCTAAAAACAATTTAATCTACTATATATATATATATATATATATATATATAAGTTATGTATTAGTTTTCTGTAATTTATTTGAAATAATTACTTTTAGTATATATAGTAACGTCTCACTTATCCAACCTTCGCTTATCCAACATTCTGGATTATCCAACACAGTTTTTGTAGTCAATGTTTTCAATACATTGCGATGTCTTGGTGCTAAATTCATAAATACAGTAATTACTACATAGCATTACCATGATTGAACTACTTTTTCTGTCCAATTTGTTGTATAACATGATGTTTTGGTGCTTAATTGTAAAATCATAACCTAATTTGATGTTTTATAGGCTTTTCCTTAATCCCTCCTTATTATCCAAGATATTCGCTTGTACCGGCCACATGACCTTGGAGGTGTCTATGGACAACGCCGGCTCTTTTGCTTAGAACTTGAGATGAGGACACTAACCCGCAGAGTCAGACACGACTGGACTTAATGTCAGTAGAAAACCTTTAATAATAATAATAATAATAATAATAATAATAATAATAATAATAATAATAATAATAATAATAATATTTTTTATACCCTGTCCCAGCTCCTCGAAGGGACTCGGGGCGGCTTACATGGGGCCAAGCCCAGGCAGCAGACAATATAAAAACATAACAATAAAACAAATCAATCAACAATAAAACAAATCATAAAACAATTCTTTACCTATAAAGCTATATGTGTCAGACTAAAATTATTTAATTTTAAATATAGAGAAAATTCGTACAGTAGAGTCTCACTTATCCAAGCTAAACGGGCTGGCAGAAGCTTGGATAAGCGAATATCTTGGATAATAAGGAGAGATTAAGGAGAAGCCTATTAGACGCCAAATTAGGTTATGATTTTACAAATGAGGCACCAAAACATCATGTTATAAAACAAATTTGACAGAAAAAGCAGTTCAATACGCAGTAATGCTATGTTGTAATTACTTTATTTACGAATTTAGCACCAAAATATCACGATATATTGAAAACATTGACGACAAAAATGGCTTGGATAATCCAGAACGTTGGATAAGCGAGGCTTGGATAAGTGAGACTCTACTGTATATAATTCATAATATAAAGTAATATATAAAGAGGTAAATTACATATAATTAAAAAAAACATTGAACCTAAAGAGCTACAGTAGAGTCTCACTTATCCAACGTTCTGGATTATCCAAGGCATTTTTGTAGTCAATGTTTTCAATACATCGTGATATTTTGGTGCTAAATTCTTAAATACAGTAATTACTACATAGCATTACTGCGTATTGAGCTACTTTTTCTGTCAAATTTGTTGTATAACATGATGTTTTGGTGCTTAATTTGTAAAATCATAACCTGATTTTATGTTTGATAGGCTTTTCCTTAATCCGTCCTTATTATCCAACATATTCGCTTATCCAACATTCTGCCGGCCCGTTTATGTTGGATAAGTGAGACTCTACTGTAATTAAAAAGACATTGAACCTAAAGAGCTACATTTATGTAGCTACATAGCTACATAAGAATATTATTAATCTTTATTATTATTATTATTATTATTATTATTATTTATTATTAAGCCGCCCCGAGTCCCCACGGGGAGATGGTAGCGGGGTATAAATACAGTTTTATTATTATTATTATTATTATTATTATTATTACAGTAGAGTCTCACTTATCCAACATAAACGGGCCGGCAGAACGTTGGATAAGCAAATATGTTGGATAATAAGGAGAGATTAAGAAAAAGCGTATTAAACATCAAAATAGGTTATGATTTTACAAATTAAGCACCAAAACATCACGTTATACAACAAATTTGACAGAAAAAGTAGTTCAATACGCAGTAATGTTATGTTGTAATTACTTTATTTACGAATTTAGCACCAAAATATCACGTTATATTGAAAACATTGACTACAAAAATGTGTTGGATAATCCAGAACGTTGGATAAGCGAGTGTTGGATAAGTGAGACTCTACTGTATTATTATTATTTCTTACCCACGTCTCCGCATGGATCGAGGCAGGAAACAATAGCAAACTATTATAATATACACTTTTTTTTTTGTTAAAGTGGGGTCAAACTGCATTAATTCCACAGTGTAGATCAGGCTTGGGCAAACTTCAACTCCCACCATTCCTTAAATATCCCTCTAGTAAATTATGTCAAGTTTATCCATTCTTGTAAGTTTTATTTGCTTTTGGGGAAGCTTGCCAGCATACTAGATGGCTTAAAGAGCATTAATTGTTGTCTCAGGTGAGTGCAAATTATATTTATCACACCTGTGTTTCGCATCTGTCTCCATCTACTTAAAGCAAGAATGATTTTAAAAGTTGATTTTATTTCTGACCAGCTTCTCTTCATGGTTCGAGGTGGGTTGCAGCATAGCTAAAAGCACATAATCATTGTATAAAATACACACATTAAAGCCTATTTTTTAAAGATACATACCCGTATACACTCAAGTATAAGCCGACCCAAATATAAGCCGAGGCACCTAATTTTACTACATAAAACTGGGAAAACATTGACTCCAGTATAAGCCGAGATACCAATAAAATTACATTACCGTATATACTCGAGTATAAGCCGACCCAAATATAAGCCGAGGCACCTAATTTTACTACATAAAACTGGGAAAACATTGACTCCAGTATAAGCCGAGATACCAATAAAATTACATTACCGTATATACTCGAGTATAAGCCAACCCAAATATAAGCCGAGGCACCTAATTTTACTACATAAAACTGGGAAAACATTGACTCCAGTATAAGCCGAGATACCAATAAAATTACATTACCGTATATACTCGAGTATAAGCCGATCCAAATATAAGCCGAGGCACCTAATTTTACTACATAAAACTGGGAAAACATTGACTCCAGTATAAGCCGAGATACCAATAAAATTACATTACCGTATATACTCGACTATAAGCCGACCCAAATATAAGCCGAGGCACCTAATTTTACTACAAAAAAACTGGGAAAACATTGACTCCAGTATAAGCCGAGATACCAATAAAATTACATTACCGTATATACTCGACTATAAGCCGACCCAAATATAAGCCGAGGCACCTAATTTTACTACATAAAACTGGGAAAACATGGACTCCAGTATAAGCCGAGATACCAATAAAATTACATTACCGTATATACTCGAGTATAAGCCGATCCAAATATAAGCCGAGGCACCTAATTTTACTACATAAAACTGGGAAAACATTGACTCCAGTATAAGCCGAGATACCAATAAAATTACATTACCGTATATACTCGACTATAAGCCGACCCAAATATAAGCCGAGGCACCTAATTTTACTACAAAAAAACTGGGAAAACATTGACTCCAGTATAAGCCGAGATACCAATAAAATTACATTACCGTATATACTCGACTATAAGCCGACCCAAATATAAGCCGAGGCACCTAATTTTACTACATAAAACTGGGAAAACATGGACTCCAGTATAAGCCGAGATACCAATAAAATTACATTACCGTATATACTCGAGTATAAGCCGACCCAAATATAAGCCGAGGCACCTAATTTTACTACATAAAACTGGGAAAACATTGACTCCAGTATAAGCCAAGATACCAATAAAATTACATTACCGTATATACTCGAGTATAAGCCGACCCAAATATAAGCCGAGGCACCTAATTTTACTACATAAAACTGGGAAAACATTGACTCCAGTATAAGCCAAGATACCAATAAAATTACATTACCGTATATACTCGAGTATAAGCCGACCCAAATATAAGCCGAGGCACCTAATTTTACTACAAAAAAACTGGGAAAACATTGACTCCAGTATAAGCCGAGATACCAATAAAATTACATTACCGTATATACTCGAGTATAAGCCGACCCAAATATAAGCTGAGGCACCTAATTTTATCACAAATCTGGGAAAACATTGACTCCAGTATAAGCCGAGAGCGATAAATTTCAGAAATAAAAATAGATACCAATAAAATAACATTAATTGAGGCATCAGTAGGTTATATGTTTTTGAATATTTACATCAAGCTCGAATTTTTAGATAAGACTGTTTGACTCTGATTAAATCATTCTTCTCATCTTCTTCAATGTAAATGTGCTTTTACACACACACACACTAATGTTTATTGACAGAAGGAAATGTGCTAGAACTCTGTGAAAATAAGCAAACAGCTTATAAAATGCATTTCCTTTTAAAAAGAGAAACAATAAGACAAAAATAAACTAAAATAAAATCAACTAACAAACTTAATAATTATTAATCTATTTTTTTTTTCTAATATGGCTCTTGGGCCTTTAAGAAACGTTTGACTGTTTAGCAGGATGGACGGAACTCATATATATATATATATATATATATATATATAAAATGATAAAGTTGTTTGCGCAGTGACTATAACAACAAAACTAAACATCCCAGAAATACGAAATTTGGCAACACAATGCAAAAGGCTTGCCTCCCAGTTACAACAACACAACCACACCACAAAACCACAATCCGGACCCACAAAACTCACAACAACGCATCATGCAATAACAACACAACTAAACGCCCCAGAAATACAAAACTTGGCAACACAATGCAAAAGCCTTGCCTCCCAGTTGTAACAACACAACCACACCACAAAACCACACAGGACCCACAAAACTCACAACAACGCATTGTGACTATAACAACACAACTAAACGCCCCAGAAATACGAAACTTGGCAACACAACGCAAAAGCCTTCCCTCCAGGTTGTAACAACACAACCACACCACAAAACCACAATCCGGACCCATAAAACTCACAACAACGCATCGTGACTATAACAACACAACTAAACGCCCCAGAAATACGAAACTTGGCACACAACTAAACACCCCAGAAATATAAAACTTGACAACACAACGCAAAAGCCTTGCCTCCCGGTTGTAACAACACAACCACACCACAAAACCACAATCCGGACCCACAAAACTCACAACAATGCATCGTGACTATAACAACACAACTAAACGCCCCAGAAATACGAAACTTGGTGCACAACTAAACGCCCCAGAAATACAAAACTTGACAACACAACACAAAAGCCTTTTCTCCCGGTTGTAACAACACAACTACACCACAAAACCACAATCCGGACCCACAAAACTCACAACAACGCATTGTGACTATAACAAATACCAAATTTGACAACACAACTCATCCACCTCCCCAATCCCTACATTCACACTTGGCCTCCAAAAAAACAATTACAATAATAACAATAACAACAACAACAATAAGAATCAACACCATCACAGGCAAGAAACAGCCAGGCACTGAGGCTGAGAGGCCAGTCAGTGCTACACTGGGCCTCCAAAAAACAATACAGTAACATCTAACTTATCCAACCTTCATGACCACAACAACAACAATAATAATAAACACCTACACAGGCAAAACAAAAAAAGGACTTTTGTACCACAATAAAAATATAAACCGCACTCAGCAGAATCAGACATTACAACTAACAACAAACCAAAGACAACAGGGATCTCAAGCAATTATCAATCAACACAAAAATTGAAGAAGGTAACAGACTTCAAATACTACTACTAATGTGAGTATAAAGAAGGTCACAGCATAAATACAACCTAATGTAGACTGACCAACACCACCAGACTAAGCCACAGCAATGCTTGGCCGGGCACAGCTAGTATATATATATATATGTAATGAAATTTCAGCCTAGGACAAAACAACAAAACTACACATCCCCAAAACACTAAACTTGGCAGCACAACTCCTCATCCATGCCTCTACGTTCATACAACAAAAAGAAAACAAAAACAAAGTCCTAATTAGAGGGAGAGGAATAATTGCTTTCATCCAATTGCTGCCAGTTAGAAGGCTAAGCTCCGCCCACTTGGTCTCCTAGCAACCCACTCACCCCAGGGGACAGGCAGAGTTAGGCCTCACTTAGGCCTCTTCCACACTACCTATAAAATACAGATTATCTGATTTCCCATACCATCACACTTCACCACAGCAACGCGTGGCAGGACACAGCTAGTTACACTATATAACACTATGATTTTTGTTCCTGGGTTATAAATGCCATTTCCTAATTGAGTATATCACAAAAAACATGAGAAAAGCTTATTAAATGGCCAAAGCTTTGTTTTCGTGGGACATCTTTCAAGACAACTTGCTATGGTTTTTTTCAATGGATATCTCATCAGGTCTCATTCAATTCAATGTACTTTGTAGCGGCCACAAAAACAAAAGTTTCTGGAGTAGAACAACTGCTTTCAAGATAAGTATCACATAATCTATATATATAAAAGAGTGATGGCATCGCGGCGACCCACAAAACAACAAAACTACAGGCCCCCCGACCTCGAAATTTGACAACACAACCCATCATCCACGCCTATAGGTTGATACAACAAAAAGAAAAGAAAAATAAAGTCCTAATTAGAGAGAGAGGAGTAATTGCTTTTATCCAATTGCTACCAGTTAGAAGGCTAAGCTCCTCCAACTTGGTCTCCTAGCAACCCAATAAAAAATAATAAAAAACACTAAAAATTAACACAATAAAATACTATAATAACAGAAAATAACTAAAAAATAATACAAGAAAATAATAAAATATAATAAATAAAAATATAACTTACAATAAAATTAATAAAATTTTTGCAAATAACGTCAAATAAAAACTACACAACAATTTTTAACCAATACCACCACCACTTTGCCACAGCAACGCGTGGCCGGGCACAGCTAGTTAAACAGGAAATAACACTTTCAAACCAGGAACAGTTTGTTTTATTTGCTTTGAATTGATGCTTTCCAATTTTAATATCAATACAGGGTTGGTGATATGGTATGTTATTGTATAGTATGGAGTATAGTATTAGTTTGGTCTGTTTTAATAATAACTCCTAAGCAACCAGAAATGACATTTATCTGGCATCAAACAATATATGTGCGTGTTGATTAAGAGAGGCCCATCCACACTGCAATATAATCCAGGTTGAAACTGAATTACAGTAGAGTCTCACTTATCCAACGTTCTGGATTATCCAACGCATTTTTGTAGTCAATGTTTTCAATATATCGTGATATTTTGGTGCTAAATTCGTAAATACAGTAATGACAACATAGCATTACTGTGTATTGAACTACCTTTTCTGTCAAATTTGTTGTATAACATGATGTTTTGGTGCTTCATTTGTAAAATCATAACCTAATTTGATGTTTAATAGGCTTTTCCTTAATCCCTCCTTATTATCCAAGATATTCGCTTATCCAACGTTCTGCCGGCCCTTTTAGCTTGGATAAGTGAAACTCTACTGTATTATTGTTGCTAATACTATTATTATTATTATTATTATTATTATTGACACAAAGACAGAGTATGACACAGCAAACAAGAAAGATATGCTGGATTTCATATCACAAAATCACAAGTCGAACACTTCCCAAGAGTCTAGGACTGTGTGATGTATTATTATTATTATTATTATTATTATTATTATTATTATTATTAAATTCGACCTAAGGGATTGTATGGCAAATCCTTGTTTTTATGCACAAAGTGAATGCTTTGCATTTTGGAATACAGTAGAGTCTCGCTTATCCAACATTCTGGATTATCCAACGCATTTTTTGTAGTCAATGTTTTCAATATATCGTGATATTTTGGTGCTAAATTCGTAAATACAGTAATTACTACATAGCATTACTGTATATTGAACTACCTTTTCTGTCAAATTTGTTGTATAACATGATGTTTTGGTGCTTTATTTGTAAAATCATAACCTAATTTGATGTTTAATAGGCTTTTCCTTAATCCCTCCTTATTATCCAAGATATTCGCTTATCCAACGTTCTGCCGGCCCTTTTAGCTTGGATAAGTGAAACTCTACTGTATTATTGTTGCTAATACTATTATTATTATTATTATTATTATTATTATTATTATTATTATTGACACAAAGACAGAGTATGACACAGCAAACAAGAAAGATATGCTGGATTTCATATCACAAAATCACAAGTCGAACACTTCCCAAGAGTCTAGGACTGTGTGATGTATTATTATTATTATTATTATTATTATAAAATTCGACCTAAGGGATTGTATGGCAAATCCTTGTTTTTATGCACAAAGTGAATGCTTTGCATTTTGGAATACAGTAGAGTCTCGCTTATCCAACATTCTGGATTATCCAACGCATTTTTTGTAGTCAATGTTTTCAATATATCGTGATATTTTGGTGCTAAATTCGTAAATACAGTAATGACAACATAGCATTACTGTGTATTGAACTACCTTTTCTGTCAAATTTGTTGTATAACATGATGTTTTGGTGCTTCATTTGTAAAATCATAACCTAATTTGATGTTTAAGAGGCTTTTCCTTAATCCCTCCTTATTATCCAAGATATTTGCTTAGCCAAGGTTCTGCCGACCCGTTTAGCTTGGATAAGTGAGACTCTACTGTATATGGTGATCATGAATTCATGTATTGCAGTTCAATAGTGAGGAGAGGTGAGGCAGGGAATGGAATCCTTTTGATCCCACCGCTGCCACCAATTGAAGAGAGCCCAATTTGTGGTACTCAACTCAGGCAGGGGAAATCTTTGTCTAAATCCCACTGCTGCCTCCAATTCAGGAGATGTGCGCGCGTGTGAGAGGGAGGGATGGAGGATGTGTGAATGTATGACAGGGATGATTTAGTGCAGGGGTCCCCAAACTAAGGCCCGGGGGCCGGATGCGGCCCTCCGAGGTCATTTACCTGGCCCACGCCCTCAGTTTTATAATATAATATATTCTATATACATATACTATTGATAATAATATTATAATGTCATACAATATAACACTAATAATAATACCACATAATAATATTAATTATATATTCTATATTACATATAATATTACTAATAATATTACAGTATAGTGGTATAGTTCAATATAGTAATATATAATGCTAATATTGTGCTATGCTAATAATACAACATATTGTATATACATATAATATTGATAATAATATTATAATGTAATACAATATAACACTAATAATAATACCATATAATAATATTAATTATATATTCTATATTGCATATAATATTACAGTATAGTGGTATAGTTCAATATAGTAATATATAATGCTAATATTGTGCTATGCTAATAATATAATATATTGTATGTACATATAATATTGACAATATTATAATGTAATACAATATAACACTAATAATAATACCATATAATAATATTAATTATATATTCTATATTGCATATAATATTACAGTATAGTGGTATAGTTCAATATAGTAATATATAATGCTAATATTGTGCTATGCTAATAATATAACATATTGTATATACATATAATATTGATAATAATATTATAATGTAATACAATATAACACTAATAATAATACCACATAATAATATTAATTATATATTCTATATTACATATAATATTACAGTATAGTGGTATAGTTCAATATAGTAATATATAAAGCTAATATTGTGCTATGCTAATAATATAACATATTCTATATACATATACTATTGATAATAATATTATAATGTAATACAATATAACACTAATAATAATACCATATAATAATATTAATTATATATTCTATATTGCATATAATATTACAGTATAGTGGTATAGTTCAATATAGTAATATATAAAGCTAATATTGTGCTATGCTAATAATATAACATATTGTATATACATATAATATTGATAATAATATTATAATGTAATACAATATAACACTAATAATAATACCATATAATAATATTAATTATATATTCTATATTGCATATAATATTACAGTATAGTGGTATAGTTCAATATAGTAATATATAATGCTAATATTGTGCTATGCTAATAATATAATATATTGTATGTACATATAATTTGTAAGCCACTCTGAGTCCCCTTTGGGGTGAGAAAGGTGTGATACAAATGTAGTAAATAAATGCAGTAAATAATAAATAAATAAATAAATTTTAGACTTGGGCTCACCAAAAGTCTGAAATGACTTGAAGGCACACAACAACAACAACAACAACAACAACCCTAATTCACTTGACTATCTCATTGGCCAGAAGCAGGACCACACTTCCCATTGAAATCTTGATAAATGTATGTTGGTTAAAATTGTTTTTATTTTTAAATATTGTATTGTTCTTTCATTGTTGTTGTTGTTGTTGTTGTTGTTTTTGCACTACAAATAAGATATATGCAATGTGCATCGGAATTTGTTTGTATTTTTTT
Source organism: Anolis carolinensis (assembly GCF_035594765.1). Lineage (NCBI taxonomy): Eukaryota > Metazoa > Chordata > Lepidosauria > Squamata > Anolidae > Anolis > Anolis carolinensis. The sequence continues at coordinate 3,193,801 of NC_085844.1, read as the reverse complement.
CAAATGATAATCCGGCCCCTCAACAATCTGAAGGATTGTGGACCGGCCCTCGGTTTAAAAAGTTTGGGGACCCCTGATTTAGTGGATAAGGAAGGATAACGGAACTGATTGGGTTTAAATGAGTAAAGATGGTAACTTATATAGGAAAGTACGGTAACTTATATAGATAGGTACGGTAACTTATATAGATAGGTACGGTAACTGCCACCAACGTGAGGTAACAGGCTTACAGAGAGGCAAGGAGACTTATCTTTATGAACAATAACAAAATTCAAGTTTATTTTTGGTACATAAGCGTATGGTTTCAATCAGTAAACGTTCCGGATCTTAAGTTACAATGTAGTCTTTCTTGAATGGATATTTCTTAAATAACTTCTCTTCAAAACAGTATACTAAACTCCCCCGGTCAACTTACATTCCCAGCCTTTCCCCTGAGTGACCATAAGCTGCCGTCCTTAGCTGATTTCCACAGCTCCTAATCTTTCCAAAACCTAACCGCAACTGTCCTTTTTAAACCCTCACAGCAACTGAACTTTTTTAAAAAAGGGAATCTGCTCCAACTGTCATCTTAGCCACGCCCCTTTTCTCCCAAGGGAAGCTGTGTTACCATGGCAACCTACCAAATGCTGCTTCCCGCTAGTTTCCATGCTAGGCTTTTCCTTGCTAATATATAACTATCTATATATATAAAAGAGTGATGGCATCAGGGCAGCGGACAAAACAACAAAACTACAGGCCCCCCAACCTCGAAATTTGACAACACAACCCATCATCCACGGCTCTAGGTTGATACAACAAAAAGAAAAGAAAAATAAAGTCCTAATTAGAGGGAGAGGAATAATTGTTTTTATCCAATGGCTGCCAGTTACAAGGCTAAGTTCCGCCCACTTGGTCTCCTAGCAACCTACTCAGCCCAGAGGACAGGCACAGTTAGGCCTCACTTAGGCCTCTTCTACAGATTATCTAATTTGCACTGGATTATATGGCAATGTAGACTGAAGGCCCTTCCACACAGTTATATTACCCATTTATAATCTTATATTATCCTGACAGATGGCCATCCAGCCTCTACATAATAATGATGATGAAGATGATGATGATAATAATAATAATAATAATAATAATAATAATAATAATAATAATAGAAGCATAGAATCCATGAGTTTGCAGAGACGGCTAAGGGCCATCCAGCCCAACCCTTTCTACTATGCAGCAGGACACAATCCAAGCATTCCCAACACATGGACAACGTATAAATACTATACAATACTACACAGGGACATAGACCCCCTCTATCACAGTACACAAACAACTAAATGCATACTAAACATAAAGACAACCATACAACACACATTCAATACCACCATTACCGCAACAAGTTCTCACCAACACCACCAGACAACGCCACAGCAACGCGTGGCCGGGCACAGCTAGTATCATATAATAATATATCATATCAATAATCTCTGTTTTACACATAACTTCTCTACAAATAGTGTCTGAGAATCCATAGAAGGCAGCAAGGAAGGGGCCATCCTGGGGTGCGTCTACACTGTAAAGTTAATGCAGTTTGGCACCACTTCGACTTCCCTGGCTCAATACTGTGGAGTCATCGGAGTTGTAGTTTTACAAGGTCTTCTGCCAAAGAATGACTCGTCAATGTACAACTCCCAGGAGTCCATAGCATTGAGCCGTGCATGCAAGTGGGATCAAACTGGATTAATTCTACCGTGTAGATGCTCCTCCACAGTTCTACTCAGCAGCCGCAGTTGTTGTAGTATCCGGCTTCTGGCAAAGGGACTTGGAGGCCGCTGCGCTGGAACTCCTTCCGGAGAAAGAGCCGCTCCACCATCTCCTGCAGGCTCCGCTCCACGTTCTCGCCTGCAAAACAAGTCCCGGGTAGGGGATTAGGGTGCGTCTACACCAGGCATGGGCAAACCTTGGCCCTCCAGGTGCTGTGGACTTTAACTTCCACAGGGAGCTGGGGCTGACAGTGGGTGCTCACCCCAACCCGGGCTTGAACCGCCAACCTTTTGATCGACAGGATTTTCTGCAGCTTAGCAGTTTAACCCACTGTGCTCTACTTTTTCAGTGAATATCTATCTCATCATCGAGTCTCAACCAATTCAATATAGTTTGTGCCACAAAAAAGGAAGTTTCTGGAGTAGAATAACTACAGTACTTTCAAAGGACGGACTGCACAATGAAACAGGGAAAGAAAACTTTCAAACTAGAAACAGAAACTTTTTCCACTTTTGTTACATAGTATTAACATACAGTAGAGTCTCACTTATCCAACATAAACGGGCCGGCAGAATGTTGGATAAGTGAATATGTTGGATAATAAGGAGAGCTTAAGAAGAAGCCTATTAAACATCAAATTAGGTCATGATTTTACAAATTAAGCACCAAAACATCATGTTATACAACAAATTTGGCAGAAAAAGTAGTTCAATATGCAGTCATGCTACGTAGTAATTACTGTATTTACAAATTTAGCACCAAAATATCACGATGTATTGAAAACATTGACTACAAAAATGCGTTGGATAATCCAAAACGTTGGATAAGCGAATGTTGGATAAGTGAGACTTTACTGTACTTTCAAAGGACGGACTGCACAATGAAACAGGGAAAGGAAACTTTCAGACTAGAAACAGAAACTTTTTCCACTTTTGTTACATAGTATTCACATATTTCCTGTTGAATTCTGCGGTCCTTACTTCGAAAGTACGAGGGTTGAATGAAAAGTAATGCCTCCACCTTCGTAACTCCTCAACAGATGGCAGTCCAGGTCTGCGGCAGGTCCTGGCTTGTTCAGTAGACTCTCCTCTACAGTTAGTTCCATTGGGTGGGAAGCTGTTAGGAATTGTGGAAGTTGAAGTCCAAACACCCGGAGGGCCAAAGTTTGCCCATGCCTTCTGTTCTTGGTAATGTAAACCATATCTTGCCTTTTTCTTTAACTTAACACTCTAAGTTCACATCCCAAAACTAGAAAGACAGGCAGCCCAGTTGGAGGGAGAGCCATTGAGTGTCCAGGTGTCACGACCCAGGTTGCAGAGCACCAACAACCATACACAGAGGCCAGAATCTATCTAATATCTTTATTGAGGAAATATATAAAGTTAATAAAAGCAAGTGTAGGAAATAGTTCAGAAGTAGACCTTTCAGGAAAGGTCAAAATTAGTCCAGAGAAACAATGTCCAATATGAAATATTAAGGTCCAAAGTTGTAATCCAGTAACCGAAACACTCACTTTGCCAAGCAAAGTGAGGGGAGATGACAAGGTCCTTTAGTCCATGAAACTTAGGCAAGGCAAGGAAATAACTTGATTCTTGGATACAAGGCTTAATTCAAGGCAACAAAGAACAAGGAGCAAAAACAGGATCCGTGGTAAATTCGTGGCGAGGTCCGGAAGGCAAGGCTGGGTCCGTGAAGCAAAACAAGGTCCTGGGAAGCAAAGCAAGGCTGGAAACGGGAGCGTAGTCCACACACAACCTACTCCCGTAGTTGACGAATTGACTCCGCAAGATTCCTACGAGGGCAAAACACCTAAGTAGGGTCTCAGTTTCCCGCCAAGAGCAGATTCTCTGGGGAACCAGAAGCGAAAGCCATTCTCTGGGTCCAGATGCATGACTCCCTAAAGTTTCTCATGGGAAACAGGCTAATCAGCTGAATGCCTGGCAGCGATCCTAGCGCTCCTGCGAGAGGCCTCCTGAGCGCCTTTTTGTTGTTTATAAAAATCGCGGCGAGAAAATGGGGGAGATATCGGCTCAGGGTTTGTTTGGCAAACTTCTGGAAGGCAAATCTCCTGCAGGTGCAAGGGTTCCAGTTCTGGCTGAGAAAGTTCCAATTCTGACTGAAACGGAGGAAAACCTAAGTTTTCCTCCTCATCTGTCACAACAGTGTTAGGGACGGGACTACATGGCCCATGAGTCATCACACTAGGCCAGATTGGGAGGACCTGAGAGGTCAGTGTTTAGTACGAGGGTCGAATGAAAAGTAATGCCTCCACCTTCGTAACTCCTCAAGAGATGGCAGTACTTGAATGTGGAGGTCCTGGCTTGTTCAGTAGACTCTCCTCTACAGTGAGTTCCATTGGGCGGGAAGCCTTAGCATTGAACGGTTGTGTTGTTAAAGTGCCAAGTATGGAACCCTGCACGGATGGTTGGTCAATGTGACTTAAGCAACGTGCAGTCACTGAATTCTTGACAGCAGAAGGTGTTGCTTCACAGGAGATTCACCAGAGAATGCAAGCGGTTGATGGTGATTGTGTGGATGTGAGTCCTGTGCATCGTTGGGCGAGTAAGTTTAAAGATGTTGAGGTGGGAACGTCTGACTTGCGTGACAAACAAAGAGTTCACAAGCAAAGGGTTGAGAGATTGATTCAGGATGATCATCGTATCACTCGGAGAGAAATTTCAAGCATCATCAGCATTTCACAAGAACATGTGGGTCACGTTATTGCTTTGCTTGGCTCTCGGAAGATCTGTGCACGATGAGTCCTGTGAGTTGCGGAAACAGAGTGTCGACTTCTTCCGTGACGGCTTCAGAAAACTTGTTTATCGTTGGCAGAAATGTATCCAATTGTCTGGTGATTATGTGGGAAAGTGAATAGTGGTACAGTAGAGTCTCACTTATCCAAGCTAAATGGGCCGGCAGAAGCTTGGATAAGCGAATATCTTGGATAATAAGAAGGGATTAAGGAAAAGCCTATTAAACATCAAATTAGGTTATGATTTTACAAATTATATTAAATAGACATATAATATATTATTACAGTAGAGTCTCACTTATCCAACATAAACGGGCCGGCAGAACGTTGGATAAGCGAATATCTTGGATAATAAGGAGGGATTAAGGAAAAGCTTATTAAACATCAAATTAGGTTATGATTTTACAAATTATATTAAATAGACATATAATATATTATTACAGTAGAGTCTCACTTATCCAACATAAACGGGCCGGCAGAACGTTGGATAAGCGAATATCTTGGATAATAAGAAGGGATTAAGGAAAAGCCTATTAAACATCAAATTAGGTTATGATTTTACAAATGAAGAACCAAAACATCATGTTATACAATAAATTTGACAGAAAAAGTAGTTCAATATGCAGTAATGTTATCTTGTAATTACTGTACAGTAGAGTCTCACTTATCCAACACTCGCTTATCCAATGTTCTGGATTATCCAATGCATTTTTGTAGTCAACGTTTTCAATACATCGTGATATTTTGGTGCTAAATTCGTAAATACAGTAATTACTACATAGCATTACTGCGTATTGAACTACTCTTTCTGTCAAATTTGTTGTATAACATGATGTTTTGGTGCTTAATTTGTAAAATCATAACCTAATTTGATGTTTAATAGGCTTTTCCTTAATCCCTCCTTATTATCCAACATATTCGCTTATCCAACGTTCTGCCGGCCCGTTTATGTTGGATAAGTGAGACTCTACTGTATTTACGAATTTAGCACCAAAATATCACGACATTTTGAAAACATTGACTACAAAAATGGCTTGGATAATCCAGAGGCTTGGATAAGCGAGGCTTGGATTAGTGAGACTCTACTGTATATCCAATTGTCTGGTAATTATGTAAAAAAGTGAATAGTGGTCGTTAAAGAGCACGTTCTAAGGATTATTTCTGCGTTTGGTTTATTAAAATATTCCCATCCAAACCCAAGTAACGAAGGCGGAGGCATTACTTTTCATTCAACCCTCGCAGTTGTTCTACTCCAGAAACTTTGTTTTTCTGGCTGCCACGAACTAGTTTGAATGGGTTGAGACTCGACAAGATAATCACTGAAAAACTATCGCCAAATGTGTTGCAGGATGTTTCTTAGAAACAAAGTTTGTGCAGGGTTGTTGTATGTCTTTCGGGCTGTGTGGCCATGTTCTAGAAGTATTCTCTCCTGACGTTTCGCCCACATCTATGGCAGGCATCCTCAGAGGTTGAGAGGTATACCTCACAACCTCTGAGGATGCCTGCCATAGATGTGGGCGAAACGTCAGGAGAGAATACTTCTGGAACATGGCTATATATACCTCACAACCTCTGAGGATGCCTGCCATAGATGTGGGCGAAACGTCAGGAGAGAATACTTCTGGAACATGGCTATGTATACCTCACAACCTCTGAGGATGCCTGCCACAGATGTGGGCGAAACGTCAGGAGAGAATACTTCTGGAACATGGCTATATATACCTCACAACCTCTGAGGATGCCTGCCATAGATGTGGGCGAAACGTCAGGAGAGAATGCTTCTGGAACATGGCTATATATACCTCACAACCTCTGAGGATGCCTGCCATAGATGTGGGCGAAACGTCAGGAGAGAATACTTCTGGAACATGGCTATGTATACCTCACAACCTCTGAGGATGCCTGCCATAGATGTGGGCGAAACGTCAGGAGAGAATACTTCTGGAACATGGCTATATATACCTCACAACCTCTGAGGATGCCTGCCATAGATGTGGGCGAAACGTCAGGAGAGAATGCTTCTGGAACATGGCTATATATACCTCACAACCTCTGAGGATGCCTGCCATAGATGTGGGCGAAACGTCAGGAGAGAATACTTCTGGAACATGGCTATATATACCTCACAACCTCTGAGGATGCCTGCCATAGATGTGGGCGAAACGTCAGGAGAGAATACTTCTGGAACATGGCTATGTATACCTCACAACCTCTGAGGATGCCTGCCATAGATGTGGGCGAAACGTCAGGAGAGAATACTTCTGGAACATGGCTATATATACCTCACAACCTCTGAGGATGCCTGCCATAGATGTGGGCGAAACGTCAGGAGAGAATACTTCTGGAACATGGCTATGTATACCTCACAACCTCTGAGGATGCCTGCCACAGATGTGGGCGAAACGTCAGGAGAGAATACTTCTGGAACATGGCTATATATACCTCACAACCTCTGAGGATGCCTGCCACAGATGTGGGCGAAACGTCAGGAGAGAATACTTCTGGAACATGGCTATATATACCTCACAACCTCCGAGGATGCCTGCCATAGATGTGGGCGAAACGTCAGGAGAGAATACTTCTGGAACATAGCCATACAGCCCGAAAGACATACAACAACCCTGTGATCCCGGCCATGGAAGCCTTCGACAACACAAAGTTTGTGCAGTTTAATAAATGTTTCCCAAGTTTTTAATGATGGAACCAATTAGGAAATGACATTTATAACCCAGGACTGAAAATCGTGTTGCACGGTGTTGTTAATCAGGTTTGGCGCTCACCTGTCTTGGCCGACACCTTGAACCTCCCGGCTGCAGAGTGCTCCGCTGCAAACTTCTCCGCTTTCTCTTCGGAGATGAAGTTCTCCAAGTCACTCTTGTTGCCCAAAAGAAAGACTTCGGCTGCAAGAAGGAGAGAAAAGGCAGCAAGGTCGGACTAACCCCTGTGGTCAAGCATGGGCCAACTTCGGCCCTCCCTCCAGGTGTTTTGGACTCCAACTCCCACCATTCCTAACAGCCTCGAGTATAAGCCTAGTTTTTCAACCCTTTTTTAAGACTGAAAAAGCCCCCCTCGGCTTATACTCGGCTTATACCAGGGTCCTGGTTGGCTTATATTTGGGTCAGCTTATACTCGAGAATATATGGTACATTTATAATTTTTCTCTATTATTATTGGTATTATTACATTTATTATTTTTCTCTATTATTATTGGTATTATTACATTTATTATTTTTCTCTATTATTATTGGTATTATTACATTTATTATTTTTCTCTATTATTATTGGTATTATTACATTTATTATTTTTCTCTATTATTATTGGTATTATTACATTTATTATTTTTCTATTATTATTGGTATTATTACATTTATTATTTTTCTCTATTATTATTGGCATTATTACATTTATTATTTTTCTCTATTATTATTATTGGTACATTTATTATTTTTCTCTATTATTATTATTGGTATCATTACATTTATTACTTTTCTCTATTATTATTGGTATTATTACATTTATTATTTTTCTCTATTATTATTATTGGTACATTTATTATTTTTCTCTATTATTATTATTGGTATCATTACATTTATTACTTTTCTCTATTATTGGTATCATTACATTTATTATTTTTCTCTATTATTATTGGTATTATTACATTTATTATTTTTCTCTATTATTATTGGTATCATTACATTTATTATTTTTCTCTATTATTATTGGTATTGTTACATTTATTATTTTTCTCTATTATTATTGGTATGATTACATTTATTACTTTTCTCTATTATTATTGGTATTATTACATTTATTATTTTTCTCTATTATTATTGGTATTATTACATTTATTATTTTTCTCTATTATTATTGGTATTATTACATTTATTATTTTTCTCTATTATTATTGGTATTATTACATTTATTATTTTTCTCTATTATTATTGGTATGATTACATTTATTACTTTTCTCTATTATTATTGGTATTATTACATTTATTATTTTTCTCTATTATTATTATTGGTATCATTACATTTATTACTTTTCTCTATTATTGGTATCATTACATTTATTATTTTTCTCTATTATTATTGGTATCATTACATTTATTATTTTTCTCTATTATTATTGGTATTGTTACATTTATTATTTTTCTCTATTATTATTGGTATGATTACATTTATTACTTTTCTCTATTATTATTGGTATCATTACATTTATTATTTTTCTCTATTATTATTGGTATTATTACATTTATTATTTTTCTCTATTATTATTGGTATGATTACATTTATTACTTTTCTCTATTATTATTGGTATTATTACATTTATTATTTTTCTCTATTATTATTGGTATGATTACATTTATTACTTTTCTCTATTATTATTGGTATGATTACATTTACTATTTTTCTCTATTATTGTTGCTACTATTACATTTATTTTACTCTATTATCATTGTTATTATTATTAATACATTTATTATTTCACGCTGATTTTATTATTATTATTATTGCATTTATTACTTTACTCTATTTATTACTTGTATTATTTTCCTGTATTTATTATTATTATTATTATTATTACATGTATTATTTTACTCTATTATTATTAAAAGGATACATGAGCACATTTACATTGAAGAAGATGAGAATAATGATTTAATAAGAGTTGGACAGTCTTATCTTAAATTTGAGCTTTATGTAAATATTCAAAAACATTTAACCTGCCGATGCCTCGATTAATGTAATTTTATTGGTCTCTATTTTTATTTCTGAAATTTACCACCCTCGGCTTATACTCGAGTCAATGTTTTCCCAGGTTTTTTTGTGGTAAAATTAGGTGCCTCAGCTTATATTCGGGTCGGCTTATACTCGAGTATATACGGGTAAATACAGTAGAGTCTCGCTTATCCAACATAAACAGGCCAGCAGAATGTTGGATAAGCAAATATGTTGGATAATAAGGAGGGATTAAGGAAAAGCCTATTAAACATCAAATTAGGTTATGATTTTACAAATTAAGCACCAAAACATCATGTTAGACAACAAATTTGACAGAAAACGCAGTTCAATAGGCAGTAATGCTACGTAGTAATTACTGTATTTACGAATTTAGCACCAAAATATTATGATATATTGAAAACATTGACTACAAAAATGCCTTGTATAATCCAGAACCTTGGATAAGCGAGTCTTGGATAAGCAAGACTCTACTGTAATTACTGTATTTACGAATTTAGCACCAAAGCATCGCAATGTATTGAAAACCTTGAGTACAAAAACATTGACTACTAAAAATAAAGATAGAATTGTATAAAATGAACTTACAGTGACAACACTGTCAGAAGTTAAATCCATAAAAAGTTCAGTTCTTATTGCCTAGAGAAACAGGCTGCATTGGATAATCCAGAACATTGGATAAGCAAAGATTGGATAAGCGAGACTCTACTTTAAAGTGTATTATTATCAAGTGTATTATGGCCTGATGGGTTTGCGCATAGAAGGTTCGATCTCTGTGCAGGGTTCTTGTGTGTTTTCTGGGCCTTATGGCCATGTTCCGGAAGCATTCTCTCCTGGTGTTTCACCCACATCTATGACAGGCATCCTCAGAGGTTGTGAGGAATATTATAATATTATAGGAATATAATATAATATTATAGGAATATAATATGCTGGAAGGCAGCGCAAACAATCCTGGCATAGCTGGACCACATTGGCTCATGCCTGCTTTGCAGTGTAGATGCTGTGATGGTTTGCAAAGATACTATATGTGTGTTAACTGGGAAATCAAATGCATGAAGATGATTGGCTGAGTTCGCAAGGACCTGGAAATTGATTTGTAACTCTTGCTGTCCTACTGCTGGAGAACCGGTCTGAACAGGTTTTGGTTTGTAACTGTTACTGTCCTGCTGCTGGAGAACCAGTTTGAACAGGTTTTGGTTTGTAACTGTTACTGTCCTGCTGCTGGAGAACCAGTTTGAACAGGTTTTGGTTTGTAACTGTTACTGTCCTGCTGCTAGAGAACCAGTTTAAACAGGTTTTGGTTTGTAACTGTTACTGTCCTGCTGCTGGAGAACCAGTTTGAACAGTTTTTGGTTTGTAACTGTTGCTGTCCTGCTGCTGTAGAACCGGTTTGAACAGGTTTTGGTTTGTAACTGTTACTGTCCTGCTGCTGGAGAACCAGTTTGAACAGGTTTTGGTTTGTAACTGTTACTGTCCTGCTGCTAGAGAACCAGTTTAAACAGGTTTTGGTTTGTAACTGTTACTGTCCTGCTGCTGGAGAACCAGTTTGAACAGTTTTTGGTTTGTAACTGTTGCTGTCCTGCTGCTGTAGAATCGGTTTGAACAGGTTTTGGTTTGTAACTGTTACTGTCCTGCTGCTGGAGAACCAGTTTGAACAGGTTTTGGTTTGTAACTGTTGCTGTCCTGCTGCTGGAGAACCAGTTTGAACAGTTTTTGGTTTGTAACTGTTGCTGTCCTGCTGCTGGAGAACCAGTTTGAACAGGTTTTGGTTTGTAACTGTTGCTGTCCTGCTGCTGGAGAACTGGTTTGAACAGGTTTTGGTTTGTAACTGTTGCTGTCCTGCTGCTGGAGAACCGGTTTGAACAGGTTTTGGTTTGTAACTGTTACTGCCCTGCTGCTGGAGAACCAGGTTACACAGGTTTTGGTTTGTAACTGTTACTGTCCTGCTGCTGGAGAACCACTTTGGTTTTGGTTTGTAACTGTTGCTGTCCTGTTACTGGAGACCAGGTTTGAACAGGTTTTGGTTTGTAACTCTTGCTGTCCTGCTGCTGGAGAACCGGTATGAACACATTTTGGTTTGTAACTGTTGCTGTCCTGCTGCTGGAGAACCGGTTTGAATAGGTTTCTCTCTGTGTGTGTGCGAGTCTTCTGAGTCTGTGCGAGGCTGGAAAGAAGATGGCTCCATACTCAGAGAGGCCTGGCTATTTCTGAGGCCCCGATTTATGGACCAAGAAAGGACTGCTTATGACTGCTGATTTCCGTAAGCAGTCAGAGGGACTATTGTAAATACCACTGTTCTGTTGATCTCCTGGAATCAGTAAAAGTTCCTGTACTATTTGTTATGCAAAGCTGAGTGGTGCATCATTCTGCAGGGTGACTCTGGGCTCATGGGCACATGTCAGAGCTTCCATCCATCACCCACAATTCCCAACAGATGCACCCATTAATGCATGTGTACCCCAAGAGTTGGGGCTCAATCCCACCCTACCACGTACCGTCAGCGCAGTTCTCGGTGGCCACGTATGCCCAGTGAGGGAGGCTGTCGAAGGAGCCCGGCGCATGGAGGCTGTAGACTAAGAGCACCGCGTCCGCGTTTCGGAAATAGCAGCTGCTCAGGGAGAGGAAGCGCTCCTCGCCGGCCGTGTCCCATAAGGCAACCTGCACGTAAACAAAAACAGATGAATGGTTCTCTGTGTTGTCGAAGGCTTTCATGGTCAGAATCATTGGGTTGCTGTGAGTTTTTCAGGCTGTTTTGCCTCATTTCCAACAGACTACTGAACAAACCTCTGAGGATGCTTGCCACAGATGCAGGTGAAACGTCACAAGAGAATGCTACTGAAACATGCCCAGACAGCCCGCAAAACTCACAGCAACCCAATAAATGTTTCGCATTGGTGTGTCATAGAATCCTAGAGTTGGAAGGAACCCCCTCCCCCCAAAGGTCATCTAGTCCAATCTCCTTCTGCCAGACAGGAAGACACAATTCAAGCCCTCCTGACAGATGGCCACCCAGCCCATGCTTGAAAACCTCCATAGAAGTGTTGTATGAGAAAACCAGCCCCGGGTCCTTGGGATGTCTAGTTTATCTGGACAAGGTCCCCACTCACTGAAGTCTCCCTTTTTCCTCTTTTTTCTTCCTCCTTTCTTCCTCTTTCCCTTCCTTTCTTTCTCCTTTCTTCCCTCTTTTCCTTCCCTTCCCCTTTTTCTTTCTTCCTCACTTTCCCCCCCTTTCCTCCTTTTCTTCCACTCTGCCTGCCTTCTTTCCCCTTTTTCCTCTGGGAAGCCTGGCTTGTTAAAGGTACTTTGGAAAACTATGTCTCTCATGTATATAATTTGCCCGAAATGTTCCATGTTTTTTCCCTATGTGTTCCTATTTTGCCTATATGTTGTGTTAACCTAATGTTTTATGCTCCTGAGACCCCCATTCCCCGTGTTCCTGAACCCAAAGATGTCTTGCATCCCACACAATTGCATAGCCTGGGGAAAAGAAACCAAGCTGGGAATTTCCTCATCAATCTCTTGGACTTTACTTGGACATTGCAACACAATACTTCTATTCAGGTGGGGAAAATCACTTCTCCCTGCCCTTTGGGGAAGAACCAATTTCACCACCTGCGCCTTTGATGAACGGGACCTCTCGCATTGGAAGGAAATCTGCATGTCTACAGCCAAACCCATCAGCTGTCATTTTTGCATGATTGTATTAATATATGATGTTTTGTTTCTCTGGCGTCTGGAACCGCCAACCCAGCCCTATTAAGGGGCTGTAATGAAGTACGAATTTTGGTTTACAGATGTTATGTTTAATTGTGTATTTATGTTTTAAAAGGGTAAGTATTACAGTTATGGCATCTCAGCACTCAGAAGCTAGTTGCCATGGAGAAGTAAGCGGACCCAACTGCCGTTTAGTGAAGAAGTGCAGAGTTTTAAAAAGTCAGTCTGTCTGTGCTCTGATGAGGCACAGGAAAGATTGATTCCAGTTTGATGGGATCAAGGAGACTCAATTGTTCATTTTGAGTCAGTTTTAAATAAGTTTGGTGACTTATTTAATGTAGTCTGTGTCCTGGTAAGGCACAGAGAATCTGTGATAGTATATCACAGGAGTGACTGTGGTTTGAAGTCACTGGATAGTCCAGGTTTCAGACTTTGGGAACCAATCCCAGCTGGACTCACAGAGATCCATTGAAGTAACAGTTTAAAAGTGGCAGAGGAAGAAGTTTTAACTACTTTAAGTAAAAGAAGTGATACTTTAGAGAGTTGATTCATCTCATTCTAGTATTGTAACTGTTAATAAAGAATACCTCTAAGTGAGAAACAACATTGTAACCACTAAGCTCTGTACCTGAATAAACTTGTTATTGTTCTTCCAACATCTAAGCCTCTGTCACATGTATTCTAAACCAAGTTACACTACCCTTTAAAGTAAACATCTCCCTGCGTCTTTGGTGCTCTTCATCTTTCCATATTGGTGTTAGATGTTCATAGTCCTTTACAATTGGGGGCAGTCGTTATAAGATCTTTACAGGGGCCATGCCATGTTCATCTCATAAGACAATAGCCTTTCTGGGTAGGGTCAGAAAATGCCCTCAATCACTGTGTTATTTTTCCTGTTCAGTAAAGGGAACCCCATTCATCGACACTTAATCATCCTTTGTTCCCAGCCCACACTGGCCAGTGGCTGTGACTGGTCAGAATTAGAGGCTTGGCTGCAGCCTATGTATAAAAAGAGCTATGAAACTGTATCCTGGATGCTATCTACTTTGTGAATGAATTGTTGGATTTTTGGTTGTGTGTATATCTATTAAATAGATGTTTGAACTTCAGACTGCAGATGTCTTTGAGTCTGACATTGGAGGAATTGGTGAGGGCAGAAATTCACCAATTAATCTATGTTAATTTCAATATTTGTATGTATGTATTTTTATCCTTTACAATTTTATCTTGTAAATCGCCTAGAGAATCTTGGATGGAGGGCGATTAATAAGTAATTAAATGATGATGATGATGGTGATGAGGAGGATGTATATGAAATGTAAATCAAGTGTTTCTGCTGTTCAGCAAGTGTGTGTTTCAGCAATGAAACAGTTAACAGAAGGCCAGTTTGACTGACAGCCTGCTGTGACCTATAAGACATGATTTCCAGGCCTTGGAGGTCAGAACTTCCTTCGGACTAAGGAATGTGCTTTCTTATCTCTGTTGTTGTACTGTGAGACGAGCAGAGCCGAAGAATGCCGGCTTCGAGCGATGGACTTTGCTGAAATTGTAAATATCTCTGTAAATATTAAATAGATGTTTGAACTTCAGACTGCAGATGTCTTTGAGTCTGACATTGGAGGAATTGGTGAGGGCAGAAGTTCACCAATTCATCAGTGTGCTGGTCCGGAGCATGATTTATTACGCCAAATTGCTATATGTGTATGTGTAAAGAAATCCTTGCAAAGATGTTTGCAGGAGATCTCTGCAAAAGGAGAGCTGAGCTCTTTTGCAGAGGCAAAGCCACACCTCGAAACAATGTATCTGTTTGATGGCAGATGGCTGGTTTGACAGTTGGAATTCGTCAGTTGGAATTTGAGCTTGGAAGGAGAGCACAGAAACAGGACAGACTCTCTGGCTACGGTCAAGTAGCTGATTAGATATGCTATACTGTATATATACCGTGTTTCCCCGAAAATAAGACAGTGTCTTATATTAATTTTTGCTCCCAAAGATGTGCTAGGTCTTATTTTCAGGGGATGTCTTATTTTTCCATGAAGAAGAATTCACATTTATTGTTGAACAAAAAATTGAACATTTATTATATACTGTACAGTAGTTGTCATCACAAACCAGCATAACCAGACAAACTGTGAATCCTATCAAGAATTTCTTGTTACTACCATTATTTCCGTGTACAACTGGTATGTACATTTACCAATCTTGAATGCTCTGTTGTTCTGTTTGGCAGGCGCTGGGCATGCTTCCAAACAAAAAACTTTGCTAGGTCTTATTTTCGGGGGAGGCCTTATATTTAGCAATTCAGCAAAACTTCTACTAGGTCTTATTTTTCGGGGATGTCTTATTTTCGGGGAAACGGTATATTGAATGCTAATTGATTAGTTATTGATTCTATGCAACTACAAGGACATTGTACGATTGCTGAACTGTTTATTTGTCTTCAACTCAACAAGTAAAGTTTCCTTCTGTTCTTTCAATTCCTCTGCCTGGTCTGAGTCTTTTGCACACGGTGTTAACTGGACTCTGCTGATTCCGCTGCACACTCACCTGGTAACATGATTGATAGTGAGGCGGGAGGTTAAAGAACCCCAGGAAATACCATATATGGGCAGAGATGGCGACGGCTAGCGACCCGGGTGCATAAACTCACAGAAACATGTGGTTTCTGGGAAATCATGTGTTTCTGAAGAAATGAAAGCTAAAGATAAACAAATAGCGCATGTGCATGCAGGCGCTCTGAATGATTATGAACACGGCACAGAAAGAGTGCGCCCGGGCCGCTGGTCAGCGCTGATTGGATGCAAGTCAAGCAGCGTCACAACTCTAAGCCAATGAATTTGCTTGTGGGCGGGCATAACCCGAACCCTGCAGTGTGTATAAATATTTACTCAGCCCGCCGCTGGGGGTTCTCCCTGAGAAAGCACTTATTTTGTGCGAGGGGGAACCCTAGTGGCCACTTGCCGAATAAAACTGCTTTCTTGGAATTACTCCAGTTGTCCGTCTCCAAATCCCTCCCACTGCGCTCGCAAGGACCGTAGCACAAAGGTTCCGCTACAATAGATGGTTTTAAAGAAACCCACCCACAAGGGGACACTATCTAAGCCCTCCCAACGGATGGACATCCAGCCTCTGCTTTAAAACACCCGATAGACCCAAGTTCGCCTATGTCTGGTGTAGATGGACCCATACGAATGGGTTGATTGGCACCTACCTGGGCTTGGAGGGTGCTGCGCCCGTGTTTCAGAGGCATGGTCGTCTCGCAGAGGCTCATGTGTTGGCTGAGAGAGTGTGCCTCCTCCAGGAAGAGCCCCGTCCGGATGCGGTGGAAGAAGGTGGTCTTGCCCACCCCAAAATCCCCCAGCAGGACCAACTTGAAGCGCAGGATGCTGGGCGCTACGGCCATGGTCCTGCGGTGTTTCTCCCAAAAAGGCACTGGAGACAAAGGAGAGATCCCGTATTTCTATCCATACGTGGCCGGTGGTTGGATTAGTTCAGCCATGGGCAAACTTGGGCCCTCCAGGTGTTTTGGACTTCAACTCCCACCATTCCTAACGGCCGGTAGGCCGTTAGGAATGGTGGGAGTTGTAGTCCAAAACACCTGGAGGGCCCAAGTTTGCCCATGGCTGGACTAGATGTCCTTTGCAACTCGAAATTAGATTTTTTCAAATAAATAACTGTGTTAGAATACATCTAGGTTGCAGAATGGATGTGGTCTGATACTACTTTCACGGCAAGGTCTCAAGGCTATGGAATCAAGGACGATGATGATATTGTTGTTCAGTGGTCCCCAAACTAAGGCCCGGGGGCCGGATGCGGCCCTCCAAGGTCATTTACCTGGCCCCCGCCCTCAGTTTTATAATATAATATTTTTATATCAGTTTTAATAATATAATATATTGTATATACATATAATATTGATAATAATATTATGTTATACAATATAATACTAATAGTAATACCATATAATAATATTAATTATATGTTGTATATTACATATTATATAATAGTATAGTGGTATAGTTCAATATAGTAATGTATAATGCTAATATTGTGTTATGCTAATAATATAATATATTGTATGTACATACAGCTGCTCTGAGTCCCCTTCGGGGTGAGAAGGTTGGGATATAAATGTAGTAAATAAATGCAGTAAATAAATAATTAATTTTAGACTTAGGCTCGGCCAAAGTCTGACATGACTTGAAGGCACACAACAACAATAATCCTAATTAACTTGACTATCTCATTGGCCAGTAGCAGGCCCACACTTTCCATTGAAATCCTAATAGGTTTATGTTGATGAAAATTGTTTTCATTTTTAAATATTGTA